>NC_143577.1:163665651-163684165 GCF_048544385.1 Mastigoproctus giganteus
TAGTACATCTCTCTCACTCGCTAGAAATTTGAAACTTTAGTACCCCTCTCTCTCTCTCTCTCTCTCTCTCTCTCTCTCTAGAAACTTGAAACGTTGGTACTTCTCTTTCTCTCTCTCTCTCTAGAAACTTGAAATGCTAGTACTTCTCTCTTTCAAAACTTGAAACTTTAGTACCTCTCAAAATTTGTAACTTTAGTACCTCTCTCAAAATTTGTAACTTTAGTACCTCTCTTTCTCTCTTTATAAACTTGAAACATTAGTACTTCTCTCTCTCTCTATAATTACTTAACAAGTACAGGTCACTGTTGAAAAAAAGCCGTGAAGTAGGGTTGAATTTGAAAGTGTCTGCAATTCTGCCCAGACACGATAGGAGGAAGTATATGATGAGAGCCTTGTCGATCAATTCGGCCCTGGAAAGACTGTGCAAGGCTCAAGGGGTAGAATTTTTTTCAGCCTGGAATGTACTTGTTAACAGGAGAGATTGCTTCTACAGGGATGGGATACACTTAAATAGAAAGGGTGCAAGAATATATGCTGATGCTATCGAGGCAGTGTTAGGTGGGTCGGAAAACTGCTAGCTTGGGGGGAGACAAAGACTAATGGATTAACAGTAGCCACTGGCAGAGGTGAAAGAGATTCTTGCACTGCTTCTATTGGAATGAGCAGAAGCCTGAAAAACAAGATGCAGGATATTTCAGAGACTGCTGGAAGTCATTGCGGTACAAGTAAACACATGGGTTGTGTTAGAGTAGCTAAGAATAGAAACAGGTGCATGTATACTTGCGTGTACACCAATGCTAGGAGTTTAGTAAATAAATTTGATGAATTTGAGGCATTGCTCAAAACATCAAAGGCAGATATTGTTGGGATATCAGAGACGTGGTGTCACACAGATATAAGTAATGCGGAACTGGAATTTGGGGAGTACAATGTGTATGGAAAGGATAGACAGGGGAGGAGGGGTTATGCTATTAGTTAAAAAACACATAAAATCCAAGGAAGTGAAGCCAGTCGACATTGATGGAAAGGGCAGTGTCGAGTCAGTTTGGTGTGACATAAGCATAAGCATAAATCAAAATTGAGAGTAGGAGTGTGCTATAGGCCTAATGACTCTGATGAGTATAATAACATACTGTACAGGGAAATAGAATGGGCCAGTAAATCAGAGAGTCTTATAATGGGGGATTTTAATTTCCCAGATATTGACTGGAATTTGTGGGTTGGTCACTCACACACTAGCAAGGCTTTTGTGGATTAATTGGATGATTGTTTTCTACACCAGCATGTTCGGGAGGCAACTAGAGGGAGTAATACTCTTGATCTGATTATCAGTAGTGATTCTTCATGCATTAAGAATCTGCAGATAAAGGAACCACTAGGTGGCAGTGATCACAGTGTGCTGAAGTGGGAATACTCAAGGAGGTAACTACCATCAGAGGTAAAGGGAAGGGTTTTTGCTTTTGTAAAGGCGACTATGATGGTCTGAGACGGTATTTAAATTCTATACAGTGGGACCAACTGATGATGTTACCAGCAGCAAATTCAAAATGGGAAGCATTCAAGGAACTAATCTTGGAAGCTACCAGGCTTTACATACCAACCAAGAAATATTGTTCAAGGTTCAGGCCTAAATGGTTGTCAGATGAACTAATGAGACATATGGCAGAGAAGAAAAATGCATAGGATACATACAAATTAATGGGTGACATGGAAGCCTATGATAGATATAAGTTGGTCTGTAACCAAGTCACAAAGGAGATTAGGCAGGCAAAGGCAGATTATGAGAAATCCTTGGCAAAGGACGCAAAGAAAAACAGAAAAAGAGTTCTTTATCTATTTAAACTCAAGAAGGAAAGGGATGAATCAGATTGGTCCACTGGATGTTGATGGTTCAACAGTTGAGGATCCAGCTCAGGTGGCTAACAATCTAAATGAGTATTTTGCATCTACATTCACACATGAGGAGTTATTCAGGAAGGGGAATGTCGTAGGTGAAGTAAACATTGGCAGTGAGCTAGATTATTTTCTAATAACTGAGAGGAAAGTGGAGGAGAAATTGTTGAGGATAAATATAAAAAAAGGCACCCAGGGTGGATGGGATCTATCCAGTTATATTAAAGGAGGCAGCAAAGGAAGGAAGCAAACCCCTAGCCATAATTATGAGAGCTTCTTTGGACTCAGGGGAGGTACCCATGGACTGGAGATGTGCAAATGTAACCCCAATTCACAAAGGAGGATCAAAGGCTGACACAAGTAATTATAGACCTGTTAGTTTAACTTCGGTTCCAGGAAAATTAATGGAGGCACTGGTTAAAGAAGCACTGCAGGATCATCTGGACAAGAATTCAGTTATAGCTCAGACACAGCATGGTTTTGTTAAGGGCAGGTCTTGTCTGACCAATTTGATTGGATACTATGATGTAGTCACAAAAGAACTGGATGCAGGGAATAACTTTGATATTATATATTTGGATCTTAGAAAGGCTTTTGATACTGTTGCGCATGGAAGACTGCTGCACAAATTGGAGCAGTGTGGCATTGGAGGCAAATTGCTGCTATGGATAAAGGGATGGTTGAGTGGCAGAAGACAGAGTTTTGATTTTGATTTGGTAGTTGTTGGCGCATCGGCTTCTGTGGCCATATTGCACCTCCCAAGGTTTTTGCAGTACATTGATCCAAGCCCGAGGCGGGAATCGAACCCACGACCTTTGGGTTGCCGGGCAGGTACTTTACCCACTCGGCTAGCCCGGTCGGCGCAGAAGACAGAGAGTGGTAATCAATGGACACTGCTCAACGTGGACTAATGTTATTAGTGGAGTTCCTCAGGGTTCAGTGTTGGGTCCATTGTTGTTTTCTGTATTTATAAATGATATTGATGATGGTGTATCAGGCTTAATGTCCAAGTTTGCAGACGATACCAAGGTTGGCAGGGTTGTTAAGGACACTAATGATACTATGCTGCTGCAACAAAATCTGGAAAAGTTGAGCAGATGGGCTGAGAGGTGGCAAATGAAGTTTAACATTGACAAATGTAAAGTACTACATATGGGAAACAGTAACCCCAGATCAGCGTATCAACTCTGTGGTACTATGCTGACAGTGGTAGAGAATGAAAAGGACCTCGGGGTAATTGTGCAGGCAGATATGAAGTTCTCTGAGCAGTGCAGACGAGCTGCAAGAGTAGCTCATCGTGTCTTGTCAATGATATACAGGAATTTTTCTAGCAGGGACAGGGATGTGATCATTCCCTTGTATAAGGCATTGGTCAGGCCACACCTAGAGTACTGTATACAGGTCTGGAGGCCTCATTTCAAGAAGGATGTAGAGCTACTGGAACGAGTACAGAGAAGGGCAACAAGATTAGTGAATGGAACAAAGGGTTGCTCTTATGAAGAAAGGTTTTAAGTTTTGCAAATTACAGAGCCTGGAGACTAGGCATCGGCGAGGTGATCTGATAGAGGTGTATAAGGCTTTGAATGGCTTGAGCATGCTCAATGCCGATGGGATTCTTCCTCTTGCTCAGAATAATCACCTGAGAGGGTATAAATTCAAATTGAGGAAGGACGGATGTTGGATAGATGTGCGGAAATTTGCCTTTAGCCAGCGGGCAGTTGGTTTGTGGAATAGACTCCCATCGCCTGTTGTTGAAGTTGATAGCCTAAACAAATTGAAGGCTCAGCTGGACAGGTATTTCGAACGAACGGAGGGGTGAAATGGGAGTAGTGGTTGTTTTTTTTTTTGGCTGATGCTGAATAAGCTTGCTTTCTTGCATCATATGCTTCTAGTAATGCTAATGCTAATAAAATTGAAACTTTAGTACTCCTCGCTTTCTTTTTCTCTCTCTCGCTCTCTAGAAACTTGAAACTAGTACTTCTCTCACTCTCAACTTGAAACTTTAGTACTCCTCGCTTTCTTTTTCTCTCTCTCGCTCTCTAGAAACTTAAAATTTAGTACTTCCCTCTCTCTCTCTCTCTATCTAGAAACTTTAGTACTTCTCTCTTTCTCTCTCTCTAGAAACTTGAAACTTTAGATCTTCTTTCTTTCTCTCTAAAAACTTGAAACTTTAGTACTTCTTTCTTTCTTTGTCTCTCTCTAAAAACTTGAAACTTTTAGTACTTCTCTCTTTCTCTCTCTCTAGAAACTTGAAACTTTAGTACTTCTCTCGTTCTTTCTCTCTCTCTAGAAACTTGAAATTTAGTACTTCTCTCTTTCTGTCTCTCTCTAGAAACTTGAAACTTTAGTACTTCTCTCTTTCTCTCTCTCTAGAAACTTGAAAGTTTAGTACTTCTCTTTCTTTCTTTCTTTCTTTCTCTCTCTCTCTAGAAACTTGAAACTTTAGTACTTCTCTCTCTCTAGAATCTTGAAACTTTAGTACTCCTCGCTTTCTTTTTCTCTCTCTCGCTCTCTAGAAACTTAAAATTTAGTACTTCCCTCTCTCTCTCTCTCTCTCTCTCTCTAGAAACTTTAGTACTTCTTTCTTTCTCTCTAAAAACTTGAAACTTTAGTACTTCTTTCTTTCTCTCTCTCTAAAAACTTGAAACTTTAGTACTTTTCTTTCTCTCTCTCTAAAAACTTGAAACTTTTAGTACTTCTCTCTTTCTCTCTCTCTAGAAACTTGAACCTTTAGTACTTCTTTCGTTCTTTCTCTCTCTCTAGAAACTTGAAACTTGAGTACTTCTTTCTTTTTCTCTCTCTAAAAACTTGAAACTTTAGTACTTCTCTCTTTCTCTTTCTCTCTAGAAACTTGATACTTTAGTACTTCTCTCTTTCTCTCTCTCTAGAAACTTGAAAGTTTAGTACTTCTCTTTCTTTCTTTCTTTCTTTCTCTCTCTCTAGAAACTTGAAAGTTTAGTGCTTCTCTTTCTTTCTTTCTTTCTTTCTCTCTCTCGAAACTTGAAAGTTTAGTACTTCTCTTTCTTTCTTTCTCTCTCTCTCTAGAAACTTTAGTACTTCTCTCTTTCTTTCTCTCTCTCTCTCTAGAAACTTTAGTACTTCTCTCTTTCTCTCTCTCTAGAAACTTGAAAGTTTAGTACTTCTCTCTTTCTTTCTCTCTCTCTCTCTAGAAACTTTAGTACTTCTCTCTTTCGCTCTCTCTAGAAACTTGAAAGTTTAGTACTTCTCTTTCTTTCTTTCCTTCTCTCTCTCTCTCTCTCTCTCTCTAGAAACTTTAGTATTTCTTTCTTTCTCTGTCTCTAGAAACTTTAGCACTTTTCTCTTTCTCTCTCTCTCTCTAGAAACTTTAGTACTTCTTTCTTTCTCTCTCTCTCTCTCTCTAGAAGGCGCCTCCGTAGCCAGGTGGGAAGGAGCAGCAGTGCGTAGCACACGTTTCTTGACTAGACCTGGGTTCAAGCCCGTCACTACCAAATACGGAGGATGCGGAAAGGTCAGGGAATGACCACCGCATATCCCAGAGCAATATGGCCTTAGTTGCTAATGCTCCTAAAAAAAAAAACCATAAAACCAAAAACTCTCTCTAGAAATTTTAGCACTTTTCTCTTTCTTTCTCTCTCTCTCTAGAAACTTTAGTACTTCTCTCTTTCTCTCTAGAAACTTTAGTAGTTCTCTCTTTCTTTCTCTCTCTCTCTCTCTCTCTTTCTAGAAAGTTTAGTACTTCTCTCTTTCTTTCTCTCTCTCTCTCTTTCTAGAAACTTTAGTACTTCTCACTTTCTTTCTTTCTTTCTCTCTCCCTCTCTTTCTTTTTCTCTCTCTCTCTTTCTAGAAACTTTAGTACTTCTCACTTTCTTTCTTTCTTTCTTTCTCTCTCTCTCTCTTTCTTTCTCTCTCTCACTTTCCAGAAACTTTAGTACTTCTCACTTTCTTTCTTTCTTTCTCTCTCCCTCTCTCTAGAAACTTTACTACTTCCCTCTCTTTCTCTCTCTCTCTAGAAACTTTAGTACTTCTCTTTCTTTCTCTCTCTCTAGAAAACTTTAGTACTTCTCTCTTTCTTTCTCTCTCTCTGGAAAACTTTAGTACTTCTCTCTTTCTTTCTCTCTCTCTAGAAACTTTAGTACTTCTCTTTCTCTCTCTCTAGAAACTTTAGTACTTCTCTCTTTCTCTCTCTCTAGAAACTTTAGTACTTCTCTCTTTCTTTCTCTCTCTTGAAACTTTAGTACTCTTTCTTTCTCTCTCTAGAAACTTTAGTACTTTCTCTCTCTCTCTCTCTCTCTAGAAACTTTAGTACTTTCTCTCTCTCTCTCTAGAAACTTTAGTACTTTCTCTCTAGAAAGAAACTTTTGGTACTTCTCTTTCTGTATCTAGAAACTTTAGTACTTTCTCTCTAGAAACTTTTAGTACTTCTCTTTCTGTATCTAGAAACTTCAGAACTTTCTCTCTAGAAACTTTTAGTACTTCTCTTTCTGTATCTAGAAACTTTTAGTACTTTCTCTCTACAAACTTTTAGTACTTCTCTTTCTGTATCTAGAAACTTTAGTACTTCTCTTTCTGTATCTAGAAACTTTAGTACTTCTCTTTCTGTATCTAGAAACTTTAGTACTTCTCTTTCTGTATCTAGAAACTTTAGTACTTTCTCTCTAGAAACTTTTAGTACTTCTCTCTCTGTATCTAGAAACTTTAGTACTTATCTCTCTAGAAACTTGAAACTTTAGTACTTCTCTCTCTCTCTAGAAACTTGAAATTTTAGTACTTCACTCACTCTCTCTCTCTCTCTAGAAACTTGAAACTTTAGTACTTCTCTCTCTCTCTCTAGAAACTTTAGTACTTCTCTCTCTCTCTCTCTCTAGAAACTTGAAATTTTAGTACTTCACTCACTTTCTCTCTCTCTCTCTAGAAACTTAAATTTTTAGTACTTCACTCTCTCTCTCTTGAAACTTTAGTACTCTTTCTTTCTCTCTCTCTCTAGAAACTTTAATACTTCTCTTTCTTTCTCTCTTTCTCTCTCTAGAAACTTTAGTACTTCTCTCTTTCTCTCTCTCTCTCTAGAAACTTTAGTACTTCTCTCTTTCTTTCACTCTCTAGAAACTTTAGTACTTCTCTCTCTCTCTCTCTCTCTAGAAACTTTAGTACTTTCTCTCTAGAAACTTTAGTACTTTCTCTCTAGAAAGAAACTCTTAGTACTTCTCTTTCTGTATCTAGAAACTTCAGTACTTTCTCTCTAGAAACTTTTAGTACTTCTCTCTCTGTATCTAGTAACTTTAGTACTTCTCTCTCTGTATCTAGTAACTTTAGTACTTTCTCTCTGTCTCTCTCTCTAGAAACTTTAGTACTTCTCTCTCTCTCAAGAAACTTGACACTTTAGTACTTCTCTCTCTCTCTCTCTCTAGAAACTTGAAACTTTAGTACTTCTCTCTCTCTCTCTCTCTAGAAACTTGAAATTTTAGTACTTCACTCTCTCTCTCTAGAAACTTGAAACTTTAGTACTTCTCTCTCTCTCTCTCTGTTAGGATCATTGTGACTTGATTTGTCAATATCTTCAGTTGCTACTTCTCAGCCCATCTACCCAAATTTTCTAGCTCCTGTTGCAGTAGCATACTGTCATTAACCACCCTGCGAACCTTTGTATCATCTGCAAACTTCAACACTAAGCCTGATATACGTTCATCAATATCAATGATATATATACAAAACAACAGTGGGCCCAACACCGAATCCTGAGGACTCCACTAATAACATTAGTCCACAAATAGCAGTGCCCATTGATTACCACTCTGTCTTCCCCCATGTAACCACCCTTTTATCCATTGTAGCAACTTGCCCTTAATACCATACTGCTCCAATTTGTACTGCTATTTCTGTACAGTAATCTTCCATGTGCAACAGTGTCAAAAGCTTTCCTGAAATCCAAGTATATGATATCAAAATTATTTTTTGCCTCTAGTTCCTTTGTAACCACATCATAGTATCCAATGAAATTTGTCAGACAAGACTTTCCCTTAACAAACCCATGCTGTGGTGAATTATTGCTGCAGTCTTGTCTAGATGATCCTTTTAATTTTAGATGATCCTTTTAATTAAAGGTTAATTACATTTTTAACCAGTGACTCCATTATTTTATTTGGAACAGAAGTTAAACACTAACTGGTCTGAAATTCCTCACATCACCCTTAGATCCCCATTTGTGAATTGGGGATACATTTGCACATCACCAGTTCGTGGGGGCTTCCCGAGTCCAAGGATGCTCTCATAATTATGGCTAAGGGTTTGCTTAGTTCCTTTGCTGCCTCCTTTAATATAACTGGATAGATTCCATCAATCCCAGGTGCATTTCTTATGTTTAATTTCAACAATTCTCCTCCACTTTGCTCTCAGTTATTACAAAATCATTAAGCACCCTGTTACAGTTTAATAAACTTCTAGCATTTTCTTCCCTTAATAACTCCTCATGTGTTGTAGATGCAAAATATTCATTCAGTTTGTCAGCTAACTGAGCAGGATCATCAACAATCGATATCAAGTGGTCCAAACTTATCTCCTTCCTTTTGGAATGTATGTAAGTAAAGAAGTCCTTGCTGTTTTTCTTAGCATCCTTTGCCAAAGATTTCTCGTAATCTGCCTTCGCTGCCTAATCTCCTTTGTGACTTGATTAAAGATTAGCTTATAACTGCCATAGGCTTCTGTGAATTTACATCACCTGATAATTTACAAAAATGCATCCCATGCATTTTTCTTCTCTGCCACGAGTCTCATTAGTTCATTAAGATCCATTTAGGCCTAATGGACAATACTTCTTAATCGGTATGAAAAGCCTAGTAGCTTCCACAATTCCTTGAATGCTTCCCACTTAGTATTTGCTGTTGGTAACATCATCAGTTGGTCCCACTGAACAGAATTTAAAAACTGTCTGAGACCACTGTAGTCACCTTTATGGAAGCAAAAACCCTTCCCTTTACTCCTGATGGTAATGATATCTTTAGGTAAACCCCACATCAATACACTGCAATTACTGCTGATAACCAGATCAAGAGTATTACCCTCTCTGGTTGCCTTTGGAACATGCTGCTGCAGAAAACAATCATCCAATAAATCCACAAAAGTCTTGGTAGTGTGCAAGTGACCAACCCACAAGTTCCGTCAATATTTGGGAAGTCAATATCATGGAATGTACTAAAACTTTATGATGAAAATAAATAAATTACGAAGAAAACAGTTTTCTAACCTTCCTTCCTATGTGGCATTCCCCACGCTCCCATTAATCTCCCATTAATAAATATATTAATGGCAGATTACTTGTTAATATGCATGCACATGAAAGTCCACGAATCCGAGATGAGAAATGGGCATTGTGAGTTAATCGAGTTATTTTGTATTCTCATTTCTAAGGTTTCTGCAATTAAAAGCTTCGTGTAATTGTGTTATATGTTTAAAACCTTAGCTTCATCGAACAAGAAAATGTGATCTTTGTTTATGGCATGGAACGATAGTTCTGATGCCGTGGCACGCATTGCTCTAACCAATGTAGCATATTGTTTCAGACGTGTGTCCAAAAGACGCCTTTTTGATCCCACATACAAGGAATCACAATTTCCAGCCAAAAAAAAAAAAAATTCTGAATTTCCCTGAGAGAGAGAGAGAGAGAGAGAGAGAGAGAGAACAAGAGTCAGAAGCAGAAGGGTATCATCAAGAAAGAGAAGGATGATGACATCCAGCTCAGGACCCTAGGTGTGCCAAGCCCATACTCACCAGATGTGAGCACCCCTGGGGTTGCATTTGTAGGTGAAAGGGTGATAACTAGTATGGTGTAAAAACATCCACGTGTTTGTGGGTTTAAGGGTAGATTTGGACTGTAATTTGTCTCCCTCTCTTGTTAGTGTAAAATTTAAAAAATTAACCATCCTCGTCTGTATATCCTCATTCTCTAATGTGAATTTTAATCTCGTATGTACGTTGTTTAGAGTCTGTAAAACATTATTAGTAGGCTGCTCATCCGATATTATCAGGATGTCATCCAAATATCTCCCGTAAAAGTAATCCTAGGTAAAAACAGTGATAAATACATTTGTTCAATTTTATTTAGATATATTTCTATAATAAGACCGTTAAGACTTAGCCCCATAGGTAACCTGAATATTTGTCTGTAAATTTTATTCTGAAAGGAGATATAATTTGCTTGAACTAAAAATTTAACTAAATTAAAAATTTCTATTTTTGAGAACTTGGTCTGATTTATGTTAATTGTGTTATAATTAAAAAGGTCTCATATTGTGCCCAGAGCATATTCTATATTGACATTAGTGTATAACAACTACATCTAACGAAATAAGTTTGTCCCCATCTCCTATCCTATGATTCTTTAAATTTGTAAATAATGTGTCAATTTTTTAGGCTAAAATCCTTTATTATATAATAAAGCCATTTAGACAAGTGTGAGGAGAGGATGAATAATATACTCATATTATTTGGACAAATTAAATCACACAAGGAGGGCCATCCCATCAGACCTATTGTCTCACATAAAACTCGCCATTTGCCTCTTTGGCCTGACACTTATATTATATAATAAAGCCACTTAGACAAGTATTGGATTTTAGGATAAAAAATTATGACAGATTATGACATGTCTGAAACAACATGTGTCAGTTAGGACAATACATGCCAAGGCATCAGAACTATCGTTCCATGAAATAAACAAAGATCAAATAAACAAATTTTCCTGTTCAATGAAGCTAAGGTTTTAAACATACAACACAATTACACAAAGCTTTTAATTGTGGAAACCTCAGAAACAAGAATACAAAATAACTCAACTAACATACAATGCCCATTTCTCATTTCTCGGATTCATGGACTTTCATGTGCATGTGTATTAACAAGTAATCTCCCATTAATAAATAGAGTGGGGAATGCCGCATAGGAAGGAAGTTTTTTAGAAAATCGTTTCCTTCGTAATATTTTCATCATCAAAGTTTTAGTATATTCCATGATATTTTTAATTTCTGAAAACGTCTTCAGTCACTCAAGGTTTTGTGGTGAATTGTACAGGTCTGGGGTTGAGTGGGTCTTTCAACTATGATCCTGGCTGGGGGTGTCTGATCACTCATGGACTAAGAGGATTGAATACATTTAATTGAATTTTAACAAAGTTTTATGTATTTTAAAGCATTTTCAAATTGTGTTTAAATAAGTTGCTTTAGGAGAGTTGTGTATAGAAGTCACCCTATGAAGAGATTGAGGTAACTCTTTTGTAAGTTTTAATAAACAGCATATGGATAACCTGTGACATATGTGAAAAAAAAAAGTCAGACTTCTATTTTTCTCAGTTTAACAAAATATAGAATGACTAAGCAAAACTTTCTAAAAGAACCAAATGTAAAATTTCAAAAAAATCAATTTATTAGCAACTGAGTTTTATTCACACAGAATAAACCTAAAACGGCATGTTGCTTCAGAGCAATTCTAATGATCCTTAAAAAGTTTGCAAACATAACACTACTCTGTATATATTTTTTCTGCCTTTCCTCTCTGAGGACATTGCTGGTCCAATGCTGTAATTTAACAAAGGAGCAAGGTATTATTTCAACACAATTATGACATATTTTGAGCAAATAATGCTCTTCCATGTTAGGTATTCCTGTCATTACTGCTTGGGGGACACTACTGTTCCTTTCAGTGACAGTGTGTACAGAGCTTAGGCTTATAGTCTATAGAAATTACACTTATCCACAAATTGACATAAAGTAGTAGTAGTAGTAGTGGCATGTGATGCAAGAAAGCAAGTGTAAAGCTAGAGCTTATGCAGCATCAGCCAAAAAAAAAAAAAAAAAAAAAAAAATCACACCATTCCCTCCAAATGTCTGTCCAGTTCCTCCTTAAATTTATTTAACTTATCAACTTCCACAATGACGGATGGAAGTTTTTTCCAGCAGTTAACCACCCGCTGGCTAAAGGCAAATTTCCGCACATCTATTCTACATCTGTCTTTTCTTAATTTGAATTTATGCCCCCTTAGGTTCGTAATCTGAACAAGTGGAAGGATCCCATCAGAATTCACCATGCTCAATCCAGTCAAGGCCTTATACACCTCAACCAGATCACCACGCAGGTGCCTAGTCTCCAGCTACTGCAATTTGCAGAATTTAAGCCTCTCTTGGTAAGAGGATCCCTTCATTCCCCTCACCAATCTTGTTTCCCTTCTCTGTACACGCTCAAGCAAATCTACATCCTTCCTAAAATGAGGCCTCCAGACCTGTACGCAGTACTCAAGGCATGGCCTGACCATTGCCTTATACAGAGAGACAATCACCTCCTTTTCCCCATTAGTGGAATCACCAAGAAGATGATTCCACTAATCATTAAAAACTTGGAGGCACTATTGTGACCAGTTCTGGAGGCACTATTGCGACTAGTTCCAGATAAACAACTGACTCCAACCAGTATATAAGCCACACAAGTTAGTTGTTCTCATCATAGCACACAGAACCAAGCTGACTGATTTTGAGAGGGCATGGCTGTTAGGTTCCACCTTGTTAGCTTGCCAATTTGTGCCAGTTGAATCATTGACTGCCTACACCATCCAAAGTTGACTGTTGCTGATGTCATCATGAAAATGGAAACATGATAGTTTCAATACACAGGAAAGCCTTAAAAGTTCACTCCATGAGACCAGAAGGTACTGGAGGGGGGGGGGAGTCTTTTTTGTAGGGATGTGTGACAATCTTGTCACACATCTCTACAAAACCTAACCAATCAGGAGCTTAAAGTGTCAATCAGAGCACACTGTGTCAACAACAAAGTTCAGAGGAGGATGAGGTTATGGTGTGCTGCTGCTGCTGTTAGGGTATGGCATAGGACTTCTAGCAGTTGTGTAGGGAACTGTGGAGACAATAGTATGTTTCTTATGATATTGCAGTTCTTTGGTATAGATCCATGTTTGTTTCAAGAGGTTAATACTCCATGCCATATCACCACTGCCATTTGAGAATGGTTCACAGGCACGAATGTATAAAAGTTGGAATGTCCAGTGTAGAGTCCTGACTAACCTTATAGAAAACCTATGAGATGAATTGAAATTGGAGGGCCAGACCAACACACTGCACATTGGTAGCTCAACTGGCCACTGTTTTGCAGAAGGAATAGAAGACTATGCCCACTGCACTCAGTCTATTGTACATTGATGAAAAGACTACCCAGGAGGAATGGAGTATGCCGTAGTGGTGCAACACGCTATTGAATCAAGTGACATCAATGTGAAATCAACATGGATCCAGATACTTTTTAAGGGTAGTGTATTTGGTTCCATCATCAGACAACAGTAATCTAAAATAGTTATTCTGTGTCAAGTGATAAATAAATGCATCAAATCTAAACAAGCAGCAAAGTGGCACCTCCGTAGCCAGGTGGGAAGGAGCAGCAGTGCATAGCACATGCTTCTTGATTAGATCGGGGTTCGAGCCGTCACCACCAAATAGGGAGGATGTGGAAAGGTCAAGGAATGACCATCGCATATCCCAGAGCAATATGGCCTTAGTTGCTAATGCTCCTAAAAACCAAATAACAAACAACAACAAGCAGCAAAGTGGAATGAAGAAGGGAACGCTTCTGATTGAGAACATAACTTTTGTTACATGTATAAATATAACATCTGTTACTGGGCTGTGTTGGCCCAATGCAGCAATTTAGTAAAGAAGTGAGGTACTATTTCAACACAAGTATTGAACTAGTTTAAGAAATAATGCTACTCTGCATAATTTTTTCTGTTTTTACTGCTTAGGAACACTACTGTCCCTCCAACATACCATCAGAGCCTGATAATGGAACCAAACAGTTGTGAAACACAGTGCCTTCAAGTTATCAATGAATAATTGAACAAATAATCTTGATGTTATTCAATTAAAAATGATATTAGTATCCAAAAGTATATATAATTTTTATGGCTAAGGCTTAAAGTACTGTCTGTTAACTCATTAAAATTTTTTGCACTGCTTTTCCCTAGTTGTCATTTATAAAACTGTGTAAAACGTTTACGCAGTTTTGTAAATGACACATTTACGCAGTTTTATAAATGACAACCAGGGAAAAGGAAAGACTTATGGAATTTAAATGATAATACGGATTTAAGAGGTGAGTACTGGGAAATAAGCTTCTGCAAAAAAATTTAATATCCATAAGTATTTACAATGATATTTATTCAGAAGTTGGTACATTTAGCCACAAGTTGACTTTCAGTCAATTTGTGGCTAAATGTACTCTCTGTCACTGGTGGAACAATAGTGTGCTTGGATAGTAAAGACAGAACAAAATAATGTAGAGTAGCATTATTTTCTTAAATTATTTGAATACCTGCATTGAAATAGTATCCTGTTTCTTTACTAAATCTTTAAAAAGCACAACTAAACAAGCCTCCTCTCTGGAGTGTCTCCCTTCATTCTTCCAATATATTATCCTTGTGAGCCATGAATTTCTGTGTGACATAATCTAATTATTACTACTGTTCTTCATTGCCTTTGAGAATAACGTTTCTAACAGAGAAATCTAATAATTATTCATTCCCATGCTAGATATAAAAAATAAAAAAAATAAAAAAACTAATCTTTGTCAATATTACTGGAGACAAAGAGGTTCTGTGAGTGTTATAACAAATTACCACAGGACAAAAATCTCAAAAAGGGGAAAGTGTCAAATGTTTCATTTTTTCAATGGGAATTACAATGGCTTTAGACATCATTTGGACTACACTGAGTAGGATCGCCCAAAAGATCTAATAAATACAAATTTTAAATAAAGTAAAGGTTATTAACCATTTCAAACCATTCAAGAAACTATTATTCAAAGCATGGACCAAATTTTTTCAGTAGCAAAATATTATTTATAGATGTGATAACTAGATAGAAAAAGTATACTTACACTGTGTGGCCAGGATAGTAATAATCACTGCTGATCACCTTTAACAGGTGGCTGATAAGGAGACTAAATTCTGTTGTATTGATAT
This sequence comes from Mastigoproctus giganteus, assembly GCF_048544385.1. Classification (NCBI taxonomy): domain Eukaryota; kingdom Metazoa; phylum Arthropoda; class Arachnida; order Uropygi; family Thelyphonidae; genus Mastigoproctus; species Mastigoproctus giganteus. The sequence goes on from NC_143577.1 coordinate 163,680,533, forward strand.
TCAAAAGTAAACACATTTTCTGGTTCATGGGTCCAACAGCCCAACTAAGACTGTTAAGACTGTTTGTTAATAAAACAATTTTGTGATCACTGAAGACAGACCAAAAGAGAAAATATTATGCTTGAAAGTAAATAAGGCATACCAGCCAATGTGATCAATCGAATTATACCACAGGCAATCTCAATAGACATTAAACCCACAGTTGTAATAATGTAAGAATACTTTGACAATCAAAGTCCCTTTAGACCACAGAAGCATGGAATTTTCCTAATTCACAAAGGTGAAGTTGTAAGGGTAAAGGTAACTAATGACCTATTAATGTGACAAATGTGATGAGAAAAAAATCACAGTTTAGGACAGAAATGGAAGTATAAAGCTATTGCAACACAGTTTTGTTAAAGAAAGATATGTCTGCCAATTTGCTAAGCTACTATTAGGTTGTCAAAACAAGTGGCAGTTCTTGTTTAGTATTCTAAAAATTTTTTTTTGAGAACTGGTTCCCAGTTTAGAATGGCCTCAGTGGAATTTTTCAAATTCTCCACATAACCAGTCCACCCCTCAAGTGCAGTTATAAAAAGTCAATGATGTCTATGGACCAATTTCATACACAAGGTTCAGTATGTGGTTGTTTTACTGTTTCGGATATTTGTCAGATACATTGATAAAAGTGTGATGTCAAAGTTTGTTAATAAAATAAAGGTGGGTAGGATAAGTAATAAAAAAATTTAACGATAAGTTAAAGTTTTCACATGGCTGAAAAATGGTAGTAAAAATAAAATACTTATCTTAAATACTATTGGAAAATGTAAGCCCAGTAGCAGTATAACAATAAATTCAGATTAACTTATTTCTTAATAAACTTAACCACTTGCCTGACTTTCCAATATACAAGGTGTATCAATAAAGTTCCTGGACTGGTGCAATAAAAAAAGGACACAAAGTGAAGGAGCACAAAAATGGTTTTATTTTTATTCAAAGTAATCGCCATCTGATTGAATGCACTTATTACACTTTTCTAAAAGTTTCTGAAAAGAGTCAGTGAAAGTGCTCAAAGAGATGACATTCAGTTCAGCAGTTATATTTTTCTTTATGTCCTAAACATCCTGAAATCTTTTTCCTTTAATAAGTCTACACCTTGGGAAGGAGGAAGTCTGCTAGTGTTATATCAAGAAAGCGGGTGGATGGTTGATCTTTACAATGCCATGTTTCATCAGAAAAGTGCAGAATGGGAAGGGGTATATATATTTTTTAATGAAAATCCCAAACACAAGAGGTATTAGAACAACCTATAGCACTTAGTACTGTGCTTAGGTTGGAGGTTGAGAAGACAAAAGAAGATATTTGTTGACAAAAAGGGGAAGAAGAACCAACAATATGCAACAAGAACCAGCTCCTATCTCTCAAAATTGTGGCCTCACCCAGAAAATGTGCTTTAATAGTTTTTGAAGTACATGTAGAACACGGTGCTGACTCCCCCCCCTTCAGGTACAAATTCCTCGTGAATCATACCCTGTTTGTTGAAAAACATGATCAGCACTGTCTTGATCTTGGACTTCTGTAAACAAAACTTTCTGGGGGCCCTTGGCGATGATATTGAAGTCCACTGCATGCTCTGATGTTTTGTCTCTGGGTTGTACTGAAACACTAACACTCATCTTCACTGACAGTACAGTAAAGGAAATTAGGATTGCCTTGACAAGGATGAAGTCTTCATATTATGACACTCTTTGTTGCTTCTGCTCATCCATGAGGCTGTGGCTCAAAGTTTGCACAGACCTTCCAATTCCTTAAAATATCTTCATGCAGAATTTGACAAATTGTCTCCTTATTCCATATTCATATCCAACTCATCTGCATCTTCGGGTCAAGCAATGATCTCTTGCAACAATTTCCTGAACTTTTTCAATTCTCCTCATTTTGAGAGGTTGATGGATGCCCACTTTTACCCACAATTTGCGGGTAAACAATTATAAGTTTTGTATATTATCCTTTTGTATATATATATATTATCCTTTTATATGCTAACTTTTGTATATATATTATGCTTTTATATGCTAAGTTTTGTATATATTATTATCCTATACGTTTTCTATAGATCTATCGAGGTATATATCTTAATATGATTATCTTACTATAACCCTCCCCGCAATATTATAAAAATACTATATACAACACATTATGGATGTAATGCATCCATTACCACTGCAAGGGCATTAGCCCATAAATACAGTTTATTAATGTAATATATATTTTATATTAGTATATATGAGTAGGAGATGCAAGAAAAAAGGAAAAAGCAAGAAAAAGAAAGAGAGACAGACAGAGTGAAACAGGAATTGCACCTGAATGCGCAAAGCTGCAATGACAGGATACAAAAGATATAATGATAAAATTAGCAGTAATTAATAGAAAATAAAAAATACAAAAAGATGGAGAAGTAAATAACACAAGGTGCCGAGTCTACTAGAGGAAAAAGAGAATGAGAAATTAAAAGAAAAAGAATGTTAAGAACCTAAAAAAAAAAAAAAAAAAAAAATTATGAAATTATATAGAATTAAAGGCTGAATTAATAAGCCAATCTTATGTACATGAGCTGAAAGGGAAAGAAGAAATTAATCAATGTTAAATAATAGAGAGAATCAAAATGAGGGTGGTAGGAAGGGTGAATAGGGGAAAAAAAAAAAAAAAAAAAAAACTTTTGATGCAAACTAAATAAAATTGGTACATAGATCAGGTATTTTCATCAGGGGACTACACCTGATCATGTGTAGGGGGGGGGTGAAAGATAAACCTTCAAAAACATAAACAAGGTAGCCCTAATGCAGTGTATGTAATTAAATTAAATTAAAGCAGATAAAATTAAAGTAAATTAAAGTGTAAAAGCCATATTTTCATGTACATGTCTTAAAAGTATGAAATGTAATGTAAATTCTGAATAGTTCAAGGACTTAAAGTTTTGAAAAAATTATTTGAAAAGTGTTTTGAAAAGACGAAAAGGTGATTTTATGTATTATGATAAAAGTGGCAGGCAGTGGTACAGAAATGGGAAATAATGCAGGATAAAGGAGGGAAAAGGTAATAAAAATAAGGGAGGCAAAAATAGCAAGAATGAGAAAAGTAGGAATGTCCGAATCGCCTTCGTATTGCACTAATAGTTCAACGGACGAAGAAAGAAGAATAGAAAGTAAAAAGATGAAAAGAAAAGGAAAAGAGTTTAAAATATACTAGGCAAGCTAGGTGTGTAAATATCCAACCTCTTAGTGAGGGCCTTGGCTGTGAGAATGTTAGTAGAAGTCAAAACTAATACCACTGGCCTGTGTTATTTTTAGAATGCCAAAAATACAATGCCGAAAAAGTTGAAAAGTAAATACAAATAGTGCATAGGAGAAAACAATTAAATACAGGCATACCTCGGTTAACGTTACCTCTGATAACGAAGCTTCGATATAACGAAGTCGGCAATTTCAAGCCCCATTTAAAATAAAAAAAATATTCCACTTTAATCACCTGAAATCTAAACAAACTGAAGAAATTACGGAAACCTTTGGGGCTTCTCGTGGCTGGTTCGAGAAATTTAAAAAACGGGCCAGGATTCATAGTGTAAAATTAACAGGAGAAGCTGCAAATAAGTTT
>NC_143577.1:163684365-163766865 GCF_048544385.1 Mastigoproctus giganteus
GGATGATTTTCTTTTACCTCGACAAATAATCATCTGTTGTTTCGCAGAAGTGCATTATCCACACTTTCCCCATCTCTGTTTACATGGTCACAGTAGCTGAATAATCCGAATGACACCGACATTTTGGATAGTTTCAAAAAAAAAAAAAAAAAAAAGAGAAAAATTCAAATTTAAGAACTAGTGACAATATCGATGACGAGAGAAGGAAAATGAGGACAACAAAGGTAAACCTTCTGAACATGAAATGTTGGTATTTGGTGAGAATGAAGTTAAATAATTGTGAATTAGGTTTCAGTTAAAGGAAAGAGATAAAATTCGTCCATTTTGGGAATACCTAATCGAAAAAAACAGTTTCCAGAAAAATTGAAGAGCATTTGATGAATGCTCTGAGTACGATACCAATTTCATCAAGTGAATGTGAATGAGGATTTCCCAAATGAATCTGATTGTCAGCCCTACTAGAGCTTCGTTGATGACAAAAACAATTTCTTTACTACTATTTCTTAATTAAAATTGTAGGTCCATCGCTGACATGCTTCAATGCAGGTTGCCAGTGTTGGGTACCACTATGTCAAAGTATTAGGGAGGTGGTCATAATTCAGTGGTCACTCAGTGTGTGTGTGTGTGTGTGTGGGTATATATATATACAGGCATACCTCGGTTAACGTTACCTCTGATAATGAAGCTTCGATATAACGAAGTCGGCAATTTCAAGCCCCATTTAACATAAAAAAAATATATTCTAGTTCAATCACCTGAAATCTAAACAAACTGAAGAAATTACGGAAACCTTTGGGGCTTCTCGTGGTTGGTTCGAGAAATTTAAAAAAACGGGCCAGGATTCATAGTGTAAAATTAACAGGAGAAGCTGCAAATAAGTTTCCAGAAAATACTAAAGGAAATAATTGAACGTCAAAATTTTCCAAATTTGGTGTTCAATGTTGACGAAAGCGGTTTGTTCTGGAAACGGCTACCAACAAAAAGTTTCATTTCTATTGAAGAAAAATCAGCTGCTGGGTTCAAAGCAGCCAAAGACCGTTTAACGTTGCTCTTTGGATCAAATGCCTCTGGCGATTATAAATTAAAATTGTTATTAGTTTACTATTCAGAAAATCCGAGGGCGTTAAAAGGTAACATGAAAATAAATTTACCTGTAATATGGAAAGCAAATAAAAAAGCGCAGATTACCAAGGAGTTATTTACTGATTGGTTTGTTAACCACTTTTTTCCTGAAGTAAAACGGTATTGTCAAAAAAAACAACTTTGAAGAAAAAGCTCTTTTGTTGTTAGACAATGCTCCTGGACATCCTACTGATCTTAAAACGTTGGACACATGCATTCCTGTCAAAGTTGTGTTTCTTCCAGCAAACACAACTTCCCTGATTCAACCATTGGATCAGGGAGTAATAGCATCATTTAAAGCTTATTATCTGCGTCGAACATTAAGCAGTTTAACTGAACTAGAGGATAAAGAGGAAATGACAGTTAAAACTTTTTGGAAAAACTACACCATTAAAAACAATTGAAAACATTGATAGTTCTTGGAAAGAAGTCACTAAGAAATGCTTAAATGGAGTTTGGCGCAAAATATGGCCAGAAGTTGTACTAGAAGAAGAAAATAACATCCAAGATATTAGAAACGAAGTTATCCAGATGGCTCAATCACTATGTTTCGAAAATGTCGATGAAGAGGATATTAGAAATTTATTGAATGCAGAAGATGGTGGTCTTTCAATGGAAGATTTAGAAAACCTTGTTAGCAACGAAGACGAAGTTAAAGAAGTTCCTGCCGAAAAAGTGTTAACAACTAAAGATTTAAAAAGGTGCTTAAATGACATGGAAAACGTTTCAAATTTTTTTAGTGAAAATGATCCTGATTTAGGAAGAAGTGTTATTGTTAAGCGATCAGTGTTAAATGCAATAACTCCATATAGGCAATTGCTAAATGAAAGAGAAAAACAGCATAAACAATCAACTTTAGACTTATATTTTAAAATGTGATTTCACTTTGTATGTAAGTTGACCGTTTATTTAATAAAACTTTTCTTTGTTCGAAAAAAAAGCTTTTCATTTTCTTTACGTAGGAACGTATCCCTATTCTGGCCATAGTATTTTCACCTCTGAAAACGAAGTTTCGCTTAACGAAGTAATTTCGTGGAACGCATCCTATTCGTTATTCGAGGTATGCCTGTACCTGTTAAGTTATGTACCATCAAAGTTGGCCAAAAAGTATAACATTACAAAGACAATAATTCATCAAGATGAGTAAGTAAATAAATATGGAATAAACATGGAATATAAACAAAAGGAAAGCCATGACAACTACGGAGTTGCTCAGTAGAGAAATATGTGCAAGGAACTAGAAGCCCTCTATAATTGAGGTAACACAAAAAAAAAGGTGAACTGGAGAAAAATTCTGAAAGAAATGTGAGCAACATGTCATAGACAATAGTAGAGAAAATGGAATATCGTTACAATCGTTAATGATTATTAAAATGGAAAATAAACTTAGATGTGAAAAATCAGAAATAATCAGATGTGGTAAAGAGGTAAATAAGTTATAAAAGTCATAAATTTCAATACTGAAAATGTTGGTATTGGAATTAAAGGTTTTGATGACATTATGATTATTACTGATGATCCAGATAGATGGAAGATTAATAAATATGGTATTTAGAAATTTAAAAAATTGTTTGCCTGGCAGATAACAGCCACTTTTTTGGCACTTGTAATGAATCTGAAGCCGACAGGATGCTTATGGAACTTGGCTATCATGTATAAGAATGGTCAAGTAGAATTACAAATTTTGTGCATAATTTTTTAAGTAAAGGCCATAAGTTTTTTAATGGTTGCATTAATGCCAAGATGACAACGTAGAAAGGTGGTACTGTTGTCAACTTCCTTTTTAAGACTGGTATAGTAAAACTGTTTGCAAAAAATGGCAAAATTGTTAGAAGCCTTATCTACAGGGGTGATGATGAAGTTCTGTTGTAAATCTAAGATGGCTTTTTTTAAAATAAGAATACCTAATATGTGGCTTATTACAAAGATTATACGCCTCAGAAACTGTTTTTATAATGTCTTGGTATACAACATTTATCCAGTTTTGGAATGCTTCCTGAGGTATTGTATATTTGTAAGCTAATTTATTACAAAAATTCAAGATATTGAGATACAAATCTTCATATATGCTGTTTAAATAGGCTTTATGGGTAGGCCTAAATTTGAAACCTTTTTCCATGACAGATTTGAGTGAAACGTTATGGACAATATCCAGATTGCCAGTGATAATGTGCCCATGACGTTGATCTACGAAAGAAGCGTATATGGGATTATTGCAGCGACATGGAAGATCTGAAAGTTGCCTAAGTTTGAAGCCAAAGTTTTATAGTTAGATATTTTGAGTCCAATAGGAGATTCATAGCTGAAACAGAGATGAATATTGAACCTGAAATCGCTATAAAATGGGAGCAAACTATTACGATTGTTAAGCAAATGATGCCAAGGAATTTTATCAAACCAGCTATGCATAAATTTAATAGTGCAGTATTCATTGCTGTATGTGGTGATGGAACCTAGTCTAAAAAGAGAGATATCTAGAATGATATGGTTAAGCTGGACATTTTTAAATTTAAAATTATCAATGAAAGAAGTTAAGGCTTTAAGTATAGAGTTCTTGATGTTGAAGAGAAAAAGAGAGATATTTTGCTCATCAAGAATAGTGTTATCCCAAGAGCCAAGAATATTGCTAAAATTGTGCCGAATATGCCTGTAATGTCGGTACATTTGTATCTACGTTTGTTATCGTTGAGGAAATGACAAAGATGAAAAAGATTGTAAATACAGTGGTTAGTGTTTAAACAACCATTACTTAAAGATTTTGTTAAAGAATTTGTTATTTAAACCATAGGGATATAAAGTCATCTTATGTGCACATATAAATAAATTTTCATAATAATCTTGAAGGATATTATCATTGATGATAGCAATGATTTTAATTTTGACGTTGTTAAAACCATGATGGTGGTGGTGGAAGTGGAAAAGTTCTATATCTGTATCAAAATTTGTACCAAATGAAAGGTTTTTGCTCTTGGATCTATGTCCGTTAATTCTAATATTGAGAGAGTGTAGTTTGGCCAACATATTTAATATTGCAAATATTGCAAGTAAGCAAATATATGACATTATTAGTTTTGCAGAAAGGTGGAGTCAGAATTAAAGTTGGTCTCGGAGTTATCCATCATGGGACAAGTAAGACATCGTTTGTCTAAACATTTTCAAAAAAATAAATTTTTGTTCAAAATATTTTTGTTAATTGTGGATTCAGAATCAAAGTGGGTAGAGCTAAAGGTATGATTCTCCTGAATAATATTTGACACCACCTCCTCAGGAGTAGGATGTAGCGCAACACGTTTTCTAGCCGAACTAGGGGAGTCCAATAGGGGAGACACAGTGCTGACCCGCCATATTAGGGACTTTGTTCATGTAAGATAAGATAAATTAAATAGGGCAAGTTGTGTTAGCGACAAAACCATCTGAAGGTATGACAAAAGAAAAGAAAAAGAAGGGTAAAGGAAAGTAAAAGTAAGGGGTAAGGGTGGGATTGTAGTTAAGAATAGCAATGCGGAAAGCTGCAGATAACTAAAACTTAACATATGTAGTATATATATATGTATGTAGTATATATTATTGCATCTCCTACTCATATATACTACATTTGTTAAGTTTTAGCTATCGGCAGCTTTGCTCATTGCTATACCACTCTTAAAAAGGAAGTTGACAACAGTACCACCTTTCTACGTTGTCATCTTGGCATTAATGCAACCATTAAAAAACTTATGGCCTTTATATAAAAATTAAGCACTAAAATTTGTAATCCTACTTGACCATTCTTATACATGATAGCCAAGTTCCATAAGCATCCTGTCGGCTTCAGATTCATTACAAGTTCCAAAAAAGTGGCTTTTATCTGCCAGGAAAACAATTTTTTAAATTTCTAAATACCATATTTATTAATCTTCCATCTATCTGGATCATCAATAATAATCATAACGTCATCAAAACCTTTAATTCCAATACCAAAATTTTCAGTATTGAAACTTATGACTTTTCTAACTTATTTACCTCTTTACCACATCATCTGATTATTTCTGATTTTTCACTTCTAAGTTTATTTTCCATTTTAATAATCATTAACAATTGTAATGATATTCTATTTTCTCTACTATCGTCTATGACATGTTGCTCACATTTCTTTCAGAATTTTTCTCCAGTTCACCTTTTTTTTTGTGTCATCTCAATTATAGAGGGCTTCTAGTTCCTTGCACGTATTTCTCTACTGAGCAACTCCATAGTTGTCATGGCTTTCCTGCTGTTTATATTCCATGTTTAATCCATATTTATTTACTTACTCATCTTGATGAATTATTGTCTTTGCATCAAGATAATTCATCTTGATGAAGCACCGTATTGGACACATGAGTAGTACGTGGTAAGTTTTTTTATTTATTTCCATATTTTTTATGTAGGTTATTGAACATTTTTCGATACAGTAAGTCCCTGACTTACGCAACTATGGATTTACGTAAATTTGTTTTCACTCAATTTTTTTTTATTATTTTTTTTTATTAGGATTGTAAAATTTAAAATAAAAAAAAAAAAAATAAATAAATAAATAATAAGCGCACACAAATTGCACAAGTGAGATCGGAGTAACAGAAAAAAAAATAGGAAAGAAGAGAAGATTCTTACAATTATTTATGGTTTTTTTTTTTATACGACTGAAGATTTCAGTGAAGGGGACACACACTTCACCATAATAACATAAAAACCAACAGAATTCCGGCTATCGGTATCATCGCAAATGCAATAAGATTGAGTTTACTACCTGTTTATAATAAATTGCACTAACAGAAAAGCCCAATAAAACGGATAGTGCAAATTGTTTTTTATTGTTTTTTGTTGACCTCCAGAAATGTGCTTTAGTAAAATGTGAACTCGCGCGGAGTGATAATAGCCTTAACCCTGTGAAGTTCTTTTCAGAAAATTTAATTTTGACCGTTATCATGGTGTCGACTAAGAGAATAAGTGGCAGCTGTACTAGTAAATCTACCAAGAAAAGGAAAGCGATCGATTTGGATCAGAAAATTAAACTAATAAGAATGTATGAAAATGGTCAAACATTAACGAGTATCATGCTAAATTCAGATTTGTCAATAATAATATAGTAGCAATATATTACTAGTCATTCCTGAGTTACGTAAAATTTGACGAAGTAAGAAGTCCTGGAATGTATCTCTTACGTATGTCGGGGATTTCTGTATTTTTGGATTAACTGGGAAATCGATGATCCAGGATTTGTTTTTTACCACCTATCCCGGAAAATTGAGAGTCTACTGTATTTGCTTTTATCATTTGATTATTGTGAAATATAATGGAAAAATAAATACTTATTCCAGTTGCTTTTTATACTGCTTATTTTGTAACAAAAACTGTAAATGTGATCTGGATTGAGTTCAACACATGGGTTCTAAACAGGTGGCCATCTTATTTCAAGATAGCAGATCAAAATAAAAGCACCTCTCCCTCATGCAATGTGCTCATGCCCACTCTTGAAACAGAAGCACCAAAGTTGTGACGACTGAAAACACATTTTAAAAAGCACATTTATTTTTCTCACATTTCATGGGAGAAAAGGAAATAAACCTTAAATTTGTCAATCAAAACAAAACAAAACAAAAAAATAATAATAATAAAATAAAATAAAAATATCAAGAATGGATAATATTCCAAATCAGAAGTCTACTACAATTTTATAAGTTTTAATGGATGAAAAAAATAGTTTTATAACAATGAAGGAGAATGAAATCAGACAAATATAAGTTTAAAAAAAAATTCTATTCCAGTTAAGTGATGTTTCTGATAATCATTTCTGGATAATCAACATTCTACTGCAGTTTAACTAAAGGATGAAAAGATAAAAAAATAAAAAAAAGAATTGTACACACAGTAGCTGGAACAGTTCAGGCAGTCATTCTCCATAGTAGCTCAATTTAATTTGCCCACTTTGAAATTTTTGAGGATGTGACAAAAAATGTATATTAATTGAATCTCTCTCATTTTCACACTTGTGGCCACCAAAGTAATTTAAGGTTGAAATTATTTTATCGTTCCAAAATTGTATGAGCTGCAAATATGTTTTGCTAGTAAAAAACATTTTTTTAACCAATTAAATTTTTTTTTAATTTCTTATTTAACCATATCTACAGCAAAAGTAGCTTTACAGTTTTAATGCACTATTAATCAAAATTGTCTATATATTTGTTAGAGATGGAGCTATTTAAGGGGGGGAAAAGATATACTTTAAACTTAAATTTAGAACTTACGAACATGCTCTATTCAAACACACTACAAATATCACATGCCTGGAGTTAAATTATAAGGAGACTACTGACTAAGACTCACCAACCAACAGCATTTGCCAATGGGAAAGAGTTAATTGCTTTAACTTGTATGCATGTAGGGATAATTTTGATCTTTTCTGCTGCTGCCTTTCTTTTAGCTCTTTTGTTCTTTAAAACCACCCTGTTCAGCTAACTCTATCATGCAATATCTATCAGGAAAAGTTCCCCCCCCACCCCACCCTGAGTAATTTTAATAGGAAACTGTTAAATATGGTCAAAATGACATCCCATTAGGCCACTAGGAGTTTTGGTGCTGCCACTGAATGATTAAGGATATTAGAGGAAGTGATGTTAACCATTGAAGCTCAGCATGTTGAAATTAAGTTCAAATTTAATCATGTGGTCAATGAAAAATTGTTTTATCTCTTATTCAACCTACCTATAGCAAATGTTGCATTAGACAATGACAAGAGACTATTTAGACTGTTTTTCAAAATAACATAGAATTCTAAGAGCATACTAAAGAATGATGATAAGCTTAATGAAAAATAAAGAATAATAATCACACTTACCCACAAACACGAGATCTGATAAAGCAGGCATGTCCCCCTGAAAGGACAGCAATGCATGGGAGAATATATATAGAGTAATTCATATGGTAGTTTAAATTTCTATTTTATTCAATATAAATAAATGAAACAAGCTGATTTCATTCAAATACTGAAAAGTCAATCTCAGAAAATCTATAAACAGATTCTGCATATTTAAATGATAATTACAACTGATAAATTCAATTAATTTCTAATCAGGCAATTATCTCAACTGCCCTTAACTTCTGGACTGCTTAATGTCATAAATTGGCAAAGAGTTCTTCATTTCCTGCTTCTGTGACATAGATCCAGAGGCAACACATACTTTCAGATTATGTACATTCTGTGTGATTTTTCTTAATTGACCTCAATAAGACACAATATATCTAAAACTGAACAATAATATATTTGCATGATACATTTAATTTATAAAGAAAACAAAGGCAAGCATTAATTCTGTTTCTTAAACATATGACAAGGTGGCTTTCCTAAACCAATGTTCAACCATCTTAATTCTCAAAGTATCAGCATAACCTATAGAGTAAATGTTTTAAAGCTGATCTAATCCACAGACAATAAATCAGGATCCAGTTTTACAACATCTAACTTTCAAGGCAAAATTTTCACAGTTTCAGAATAACTATTAAACCCCTAAAAGATAATTCCATGTTTCAACTTACTTTTCTCAAAATTATGCAATCTGAGTGGTGATGCATTCTTCCTCCAGATTTTCTGGAATTTTCACATAAGTAGCCTTGACTAGATTTACCTGAAAAAGTCAAATGCTTTGAACTAATGATACTCCATTTGAATGTGATATATATGTGTTTGCATTGCAGCTTTAGTTTTGTGTATTTCTTCTGACAGGAGATGTGTGGCAGGATTTGAATCCTATGAAAATTATGATGCCAATTTTCCTCAAGAAACACACAAGAGGGTAACGTCCAGTATCACACAGAGAAAACTTCAATTAACCACATCACGACTGACTTCACATTATAGCCTTAGTTGCCAATGCACCATTAAACACCAACCAACCAACCACATCATGCTGCAAAAACATGCACTAGTACCCATAACAGCCTTTAAAGGGGGAACGCAAATCAAAATATCATCTATAGAATAATTCACTTTAGTCACTACAAAACCAAAATTTTAAAACAGCTATTATTCTCATGGCATCTAACCCCCACGCTACCACAACAACAATAGTCTGCAGATTCTTCTAGCCACATGAATGCTAGTAAGAGAGTAATACTCTCAGTTAACACAATGGTGTTAGCAAGCCACCTGACAGGTGACCCCTTGAAAATAATATACCCACATTAACCATTAATCAATGATTAAAAATCTGAAAATTTTCTACCGTCCTTTATAAATACAGTCGGTCCTCGTATAACACATGTTTATATTACACGAATTCGATCATACACGATTTATAAATAGGGGAACGATATCTTATATAACACGAACCGAATTTGCTTATGCACGATTCGCCTTTGTGTTTACAAGAAATGGCAGTCGAAGGCAGAATCACCACAACCGAACGCAACACGATAGGAATGAAGAAGATTCTGAAAATGTATTTATGTGTTTTATATCAGTGAAGGGGAAACACATTTCACCATAATAACGTAAAAACCCACACAATTCCAGCTATCGATAATTTGCAATTAGATCGAGTTTACGACCAGTTTATAACAGATTCCACTAGCAGAAACGCAACTGGAAATTGTTTTATGGTAGTAACCCCCAGAAATGTGCTTTAATAAAATGTGGGGTGTTAATAGTGTATCTCTGCCTTTACGGTGTTGTTTATTCAGTTGCTACACGGGCGCAGCTTTGTTTATGTGTATCAAGCGTGCCTCCTCGTTTTGTAATTGTGCTTTATTCCCAAAAAATTAGTAAAATACTTAAAAGGTGTGAAAAGGAAGCGTCCTGGCGAAGACACTGCAGATTCAGAGAGGAAAAAAAAAAAAAAGCAATATTGATAAACAGGGGCGGACTGGGTCAAAAATTCTTACCCGGGAAAATTTATAGTGGTCTCGTACTATGGTTTATGGCCAAAATCACACCGGCCTTCAGCCCACCAGGATTTCCCGGGTAAAGCTTATGGCCAGTCCACCTTTGTCGATAGAGAAAAAATATGAAATTGTGAAACGCTTTGAGCAAAATGAAAGACCATGTGATATTGCACGTGCTACAGACCGAAATGAGGCAACGCCAAGAATTAGAAAGAATGCAGAGAAAATAAAAACAACTTTCATAGCAGGAACAACACAAAGTGTAATTAAAATCCATTAGATTAAGACACAAAGAATTGGAAGAGATGGAATGGCTGTCATCTGTTTGGATAGAAAATCAAACAAAAAACAAGTTTGCTTACGATAGAAGCAAAAGCATTAGCAATATTTTATTACGTAATAGTCGTAATAAAATACGTAACTAAAATACGTGACTTAATATTATAATTGATACTTACGTATTATAAAATACATAAGTATTTTATTACGACTATTTTATTTAATATAATAAATTTTTATTATTTAAATAGATAATAAAAAATAAATATTTTTTATTATTTATTATATTATAATAAAAATAAAAAAATATTATAATATTATTTTTTATTACGTATTTTAATTGTTATAAAATACGTAAGTATTTTATAACGATTAAAATTACCCGATTATTTATTGTGTTTGGTAATGTTTTGGTTCCAAATGTGTGTTCAATCTTGGGTGGTCGGCACATAACCCCACTTTTCCCATAGGGCCTGTTGTTTATATTGCACGAGGGTTTCTAGGAACACAACTATTGTGCTATACGAGGACAGACTGTACAGTCAAGCTTTTACTGAAATAGCTTCTAAAGTAATTTTTTTAGTTTTCATAAAGAAATTGCATGTGAGAACCTGTCAGGTGAGCTGCCATCATCTTTGCAACTATTTGGGCTTTTTACTTGCAAAGTACTGATGACTTGTGAAATATTGATAGTGTGTTTCCTTATTTCACAAAACCACTTGCAAAAAAAAAAAAAAAAAAAGTCAGCTCCATCTATTAAACTACCAGTTAAAAAGATATTAACATAATCACATTCACTAGAAGTAGGTTAAAATACAAACTTTTTGAATGTCCTAATATATACACCTAATAAGCAGAAATATATATGCACATACATGGTTGAAATTTTGTGCATTAACAGCCTTTAAAACTGGAAAAATGAAAGACTAAGAAGCTGATATTTTTATGTCTAAAATGTTTATTCGCAATTTTTAGTAGAATTAATATATTTTTTATTCTTTTTAAATAAAATGTGTAAAATATAGTGTGTTTTAAGATATTTTATTTTATTATTAAAACTTAAAAAGCACATACAGTAACTACACCAAACCATTCGGAAAAGATCAAATACTAGTACTGTTCAAGCAGAATTCAAAAAACCCAAAACACAAAAGAAAGCTGGACACCTATCAGGTGAACTGCCACCATTTTTGCTACATTTTGATACTACCACTGCTGGATTAATGAAAATGGCAAGTTTCTCTTGGATCAGCAGCCCTTCACACAAGGTAAATAACACTTCATTATTTAAAGAAGAGGGCATTCTAGTCGTGGAAGAAAACAGTCGGTGGATTTTTGGCTGCCATAAAGGGATAAGTATTTTTAATTTTTACTGTATTCTTCATTAATTAACACACTACATTGTGTTTTACAGAGATATTAAATAGGTTTAGTAAAGTGTATTCATGTCTAACTGCACCATGGGTTCCCCCTATCTCTGCGGTGCTTTCATTGTGGGTGTAACAGTTCACTGTAAAGGCCAGAGATTTAAAAGTGTATGGATTTTCTAAGTGTAGTGTTATGTTAGTTAAGTAAGTTGTTTGGTTTTTAGGAGCATTAGCAACTAAGGCCATATTGCTCCGGGATATGCGGTGGTCATTCCCTGACCTTTCCGCATCCTCCGTAGTAGTGTTATGTATTGTTGTTGTTCTGGTCATTTAGCTGCTAGATCCCTGCTGGGGCCCAACGTTGCCCACACTTGGCCCCATGGAGGCAGACCAGGTACCCAGTAATTGGAATTTTTTACTCTGGCAGGCCACCTAGTTTCCTGAGATTTCAGTGGCTAGGGCCTATAAAAAAAAAAAAGGAAATAAAAAAGAAAGAAAAAAAAAAAAGAAAAAAGGGGGTAAATGCTAGGAAATAGTGAAGGCCAAAAGGTTTACAATCAATGCAGTTTAAATTTGGGCATTTTTTAAATTTTTGATAAGTTGTGTGTGGGGGTTATGCTGGCGTGTTAAGCAGAGCGGGGCAGGGTGGGGGGAAAAGACTGAAGACTGGGGAAAAAGCAGAAGTGTGGGGATGATAGAGAAGGGGGATCCCAGAACATCAGTGAGACAGGCCCATGCCTCACCAGGCAAAAAAGGGGGACAGCAGGGGAGGGAGGAAATGGTAATTAAAAGTGAATAGGGTTAGAGCACCCTATTTAGATCGCCAAATGGCATTTGGCAGCGAGCTGTGATCTGTCCGGTTGTCCCAGTCTGATCCCAGCAGTGATCAGACCAATTATAAGGTCATTTGTGGGTAAATCCCGTCAGCGCAGTCTGGTGTTTGGAGTCCGTCTCTGGTTTGGGGTATCAAATCTTGGGCAGGTTCCTTTGCTACCTTGGGTCAGGTCCTGCGAGTCCCTTATTATGCTAGTTCAGTCCCAAAGGAAATTCTTGTATCTGGGTGAGCCAGTTTGGTTGGTTCCAAGGATGGTTAGCTTTGTTGCGGTGTCTGTTCTTGATCTCTGTAGATAGTAATAAGTGTCCTCCTTCAGGTGAATAGTTCCTGGGCAAATTTTGTCAACTCCTTATACTCCTCTTGCAAGTCCAAAAGGTTTGATGCCACGTCTCGAGGGAAGTAAGTCAGTTTTGTCGTCAGGAGGCAGTGGAGATCCTCATAGTTTTCACAGTTGTACATTATGTGAGACCATGTCTCCACTTCCCCACAGACACAGCGGGGATCGGTCACTAATTTAAAACTGCTTAGTTTGGCATTCAGGGCCCCATGACCTGTTAACAGATACATTGTGTACAGTCCAGGGTGAAACCATGATGGTACATGGTACTTTCAGGTATAATCTTCCGACATTAGGCAGAAATTTCCTCATTATCTCCCCCTTTGTGGATTCTGACCACCTGTGCTGCCAGACCTGTTGCAGGTGGTTGGCGAATTTTGTTTTCTCTATTTTCAGATTTCCTGTAGGGCCAATGGAGCAGCCCAGGAAGGTGCAGGAAATGCTGCATCATAGCATAACGCACCACCTCAACATCAAGGGGGAGTGCTCCCGCCAGAACCTGCAGAACATGTGTACTCACAGGGCAAAGTGTAAAGTGTGTTAGTTGTCCGACGGCACCAGGGGTTTCCCCCATCTCCACGTTGTATTCTTTGCAAGTGACACAGAACTCTGTGGAGGCCAAAGATTTAAAAGTGTGTGGGGAGTGGTCTGTTGTGTAGCGTTATGTTCTGTTGTTCCTCTGACCATTTAGCCGTTGGGCCCCTATTGGGACCCACCATTGCCCACACTTTGACAAGAGGAGGCAGGTCAGGTACCCAGTAGATTATTTAAATACTCCAGCAGGCTCTACCACCTAATTTTCAAGGATTTCCGTGGCAAGCCTAAAAAAAAAAAAAAAAAAAAAGGGTGTACACTAGAATTTGACCAAAAGAGATTTACAAGAAAACAGTAGAATTTAGACGTTGATTAGAATTTGGCGGCATTGTTAAGGGGTGTACTCTGTCGGTTTAGTGAGAGAAGGGAGGGAGATTGAAGACTGGGGGGGAAAACAGATAGAAGAATAGGGACAATAGAGTAGGCATCCCCAAAGAGGTCAGTGGAGACGAGCCCCACCAGGCAAAGTATGGGGGTAGGCAGGGAGGAGAGGAGACAGAGACCTGTCTCCTCCCTCCCCTCCCTGGGGATGGGGTTTTTAAAGAGAATCGGGTTAGAGTACTCAGTTCAGATCACCAATGGCATGTTGGCAGCAACGCCACAGAATGTCTTTGTCAGTGTCATGTCCAAGTAGTGTCAAATCCAGTAGAAAGGTCAAGCTGCCCATCCTGCTTTGGGGGTGGGATATGTTTGTTGGTAGTGGTTAACCCACCAGGCAAAGGGGTGGGAGAGACACACATTTACTTCATTCATAATCTGCATTCTCACTCTACTTGTATTCTATTTTTATACTTTTTTTTTTTTTTTTCTTTTCTTTCAAGTTTCATATATATATATATATATTTTTTTTTTTTTTTTTTTCACTCACACTCATTCATCTTTTTCTCACACACCAGGGGGGATGCAACGATGTGTAATGTAAATTTAAATACTAATTAAAAATAATTAAATAAATTAAACTAATTAAAAAATTAAATACTAATTAAATCTGTAGCATTTATGGTTTGTGTTATTTTTCTCACACACTTACACTTTCATTTCATTTATTCGACTTTTGCTTTCTGCACTGCCCTCTCTGGGCACCTCAACTTACTGTTATTCTTTAGTTGCAGTGCAGGCCTAGCTGCAAGTTTTTTGCAGGCCAGGGGAGAATGCAGTGATAGTGTTTGTATGGTTAATAAATGTTTGTTAGTATATATAAAGTAATGCAAGTTATTTTTAACTTTGTATTCTTTTGGCCAATTACATTTGCTCTTCCATTCATTCCCATTCACTCTCTCTTTCCCTATGCTAGGATTTGGCACCACTCTTCCTTTCATCAAAACTGCCATTTATTCCCTTTTACCATAATTTCTAGTTCACTCAGTGCCCAGCCTATTCATTCTATCCTTCATTCTCATTCATTCATTATTCTTTCATTCTACATTGCACCCCTTTGCTACTAGCTTACTGATATTTTTCAGCTAATCTGCTTCCCTGGTTGCCTGTACATCTCCCCCTCTAAGTGGTTACTTATTTGGCATGGGGCCTCAGGTTCCTACACATGGCAGGGTAGTCCTGAGGAGGTTTGTCATGTCAGGTTTCTGTCAGGGTGCAGAATACTGCTATCCTGACAGTTTTCAAGTCATCATCTGGGTGTGGTGGGAAACTTGGGCAATTTTAACTATTAATTATTGATTAATTGCTGGGGGGCTGAATTGCCATTCTTTGGATAGTTCTGCACATTTTGAATACTTTCTGTGTGAGAGATGTAAGGGCTTTATAATTTGACTCTTTTATGATGAACACATGTTCTTATCCCCTGGGAAGTGGGCCAATCGGTGCTATTAGCTCTGTTCTGGGGATGTCATATATTATACATTCATATAGAATGTGCCCAGTCTTCACTCTCGCTACAGGTGCAGTTTGGGTCATTAGTTTTTCCTTTAGGGAGCCATGACCTGTCAATATAAATGTTGCAAAAAGTCCACTTAGGGGCATATCACTTAGGTGACTCTGGGCTAACAATTGCCACCCATGGTAGAAACGGTTTGGTAACCAGACCTCTGGTTTCCTGCTCCCATTTTGTTTGCCATAGCTCATGGAGCTTTGTGGATATTCATTTTTTTTTCATCACTGAAGGTGTTGGTTGTATAAAGGGCTATCCCCAGAAATTCTGTGGGTATGCCCTTTTTAAATCTATAATATAAGCCTCTTTTGGCTACTTCCAGGTAAAGTGGGAGAGCTCCGGCCAGCAACTGTAGCACAGTGTGCTTACTGTGCGACATGCTCTGGTAATTGTGAATAGTATTGTCTTTTGTATTGATTTTAATTTATTCCTATTTCTTTCTATGGCCGAGCGGGTGAACCATGCACTGGCTCCATAGGTGATAAAAGGTAGGAACATTGCACGGTATATGATTGCCAGGGTGTTTCTTTTGAGCCCCCAGTCTGCTCGACTGATCCTGGCAATCATACCTGCATAATTTCTCACTTTCTTCGCCAAGTAGATCAAATCGGGGTAAAAAGTTAATTTTGAATCAAAGACCACTCCAAACTATTTTAGTTCTGTTACTATTTTTATAGTGGTTGTGTTAATTTTGATTTGTGGACATCTTCTTATGTTCAAATTGCCTTTTAAAAGTATTTGTTTGGTTTTTCAGACGATATTTTGAGCATGTGCATTTGTGCCCACTCCTGAAGCTGCAAGAGGGCGGCATTTGATCTTTGTTCTACAACCACTTGCATGTTACCTTTTACAAGGAAAATCATGTCATCTGCAAAGTACAGGTTTTCTACAGTACCCAGATCCAAGGCCAGAAATTCATCCAGAACAATGTTCCAGAAGAAACAGCCGAGGATTGAACCCTGCGGGAAGCCTTTATTCACAGGGCGTGTCAATTCCTGGAACCTTGTGCGTACTGAGACAGTCTGTCTGTAAGGTAGCTGTTTATTATTCACAGTGCAGCAGGGCCGTAATAGAGAGGAGTATTGTCCGCTGAATAGAGTCTAGTTGTTCATCTATTAACTGCAGTAGTTGCTTTCCAGAACTAGATGGGTGACATGCAAGTTATGGTCAGTATAAATGTCGTTTTGTAATACAGTCCCAAAGCATCCCTCTTGAGTCCCCAATCCTTTTTAGCTATTCTTGCAATGAGGGCAGAATATCTCCTGATTTTCTCCCAGATATGTTTCAAGTGTGAGTTGAAAGATTGGTTCCTGTCCCGTATGACGCCTAAGTATTTCATCACACTGAATAGTCTGATAGTTGTATTTTCTATTTTAATTTGCGGTGATCTATGGAGATTTAATGTTCCTTTCAGTAGCATTGAGGAGGTTTTTCCCGGTGAGATCTTAAGAAAATGGATCTTCATTCAGTCTTGCAGAATTTGAATTGCTTGATTTGCCTGGGTTCCCAATTGAAGTCTGTTGTCTGTGGCAAAAGTCAGTATCAGGTCATCTGCGAATGGACTTCCCCTAGGTCGAAGGCCAGACACTCATCCAATATCATACTCCAGAGGAGTGGTACAAGTACCAAGCCCTGGGGGAAGTCCTGTAAACAGGCCTGGTCAGTTTCTTGTACAGAGTCACCACTTGTATTTTTCTCTGGGATAAATATGACTTCATTATTTTGTAAGGACTGATGGATGTTTTTGCCTTCCGCAGTCTAGCCAAGACACTCGGCCACCAGATGGTGTTGCTCCAGCAAAATTGACCGAAATAGGTTTAGTAGCGTTCGTTAGATTCTTATTTTGAATTTAACCAGTGATTTTTCGAGTTATGTTGGCACCAATATTGTCGAACTAGCCGCCATATTGTAGTCGATAAGAAATAGTGTAAAGTATATATATCTCAAACTGATAGCGTAATATATAAAGTAAAACTAAATAGCCTAATACGAAGCACTGTATTAGGAAATCTGTTAGCTTAGTATAGTATTATCAATTAATCAAAAATATTATTAATCTTATTAAATTTCATTGTTAATTAAATTATTTAAATGGAAATCATAACCCAGACTAGAGCTGCGAAGCAAAGATCACAGACTAGCGAGAATGCTCTGACTCAGGGGGAGAAACAAAGAGGGCAATTCTCTATGCATCACAGCCTCAAAAAATGTGCGAAATGTGAAATGTTTGCCGACCTTTCTAAAACAGGATATGATCTAGCCAAGGAGGATGCCTTTGTGTGCTAGGTGTCCAGAGTGTCAAGAAATTAGGCGCCAACTCAACTTTCTGATGGGAGTCTATGAGAGCTTGAGGTGTAGGGTAAATGCCCTCAAAGAAATTAATATGATGGGTCCAACAAGCTCTCAGCTGCCCAGCTCAATGGTAGAGCTCACTCCTGTGCATCAGGCAACACAGAGGCAATCTCCAAGGCAGAATGCACTGGTCCCAAGGGAACTAGTTATTATTGGTGACTCTATTGTCAGGGAGATGGGGAATATGCTATGCAAGGATAGGTGGAACAAGACCAGGGTATGTCTGCCAGGGGCAAAAGTTGATGACGTTGTAGAGCAGATATCATCTTTTAGAGGCACAAAAGGTGATACTATTGTACACATTGGAACTAATGACATTAAGAGTAAGCGATATGCAGATTTACTGAACAAGTATAGGTCAATATTGAAAAAAAGTCGTGAGTTAGGGTTGTATGTGAAAGTGTCTGCAATTCTGCACAGACACGATAGGAGGGAGTATATGATGAGAGCCTTGTCGATCAATTTGGCCCTGGAGAGACTGTACAAGGCTCAAGGGTTAGAATTTTTTTCCAGCCTCGTCTGTGCTTGTTGACAGGAGAGACTGCTTCTAAAGGGATGGGGTACACTTAAATAGAAAGAGTGCAAGAATATTTGCTGATGCTATTGAGGCAGTGTTAGGTGGGTCAGAAAACTGCTAGCGTAGGGAGGGAAAACAAAGACTAAAATGTTAAAAGTGGCTGCAAGCAGAGGCAAAGTGATTCTTGCACTGATTCTATTAGAATGAGCAGCAGCCTGGAAAGCAAGGTAACGGAGATTTCCAGGACTGCTGGGAGTCACAGTGGAACAAGTAAATACATGGGCTGTGTTAGGGTAACTAAGAGTAGAAACAGGTGCATGTATACTTGCATGTACACCAATGCTAGGAGTATAGTTAATAAATTCGATGAGCTTGAAGTGCTAGTCAAGACATCAAATGCAGATATTGTTGGGATATCAGATATCAGAGACATGGTGTCACACAGACATAAGCAGTGCAGAACTAGAATTTGGGAAGTACAATGCGTACAGAAAGGATAGACAGGACGGAAAGGGAGGAGGGGTTATGCTGTTAGTTAAGAAACACATAAAATCTAAGGAAGTGCATCCAATTGATGTGGGTGGACAATGCAATGTTGAGTCTGTTTGGTGTGACATAAGCATTGGGAAAGGAAAAATGAGAGTAGGTGTGTGTTATAGGCCTAATGAATCTGATGAGTATAATGAGCAATTGTGCAGAGAAATAGAGTGGGCCAGGAAATTAGAGTATCTTATAATGGGGATTTTAATTTCCCGGATATTGACTGGAATTTGTGGGTTGTTCACTCACACACTAGCAAAGCTTTTGTGGATTTATTGGATGATTGTTTTCTACAGCAGCATGTTTGGAAGGCAACTAGAAGGAGTGATCTGATTATCAGTAGTGATTCTTCATACATCAAGAATCTACAGATAAAGGAACGACTAGATGACAGTGATCACAGTGTGCTGAAGTTGGATTTACTCAAAGAGGTAACTACCATCAAGGATAAAGGAAAGGGTTTTTGCTTTCGTAAAGGTGACTATGGTGGTCTGAGACAGTATTTAAATTCTATACAGTGGGACCAACTGATGATGTTACCAACAGCAAATTCAAAATGGGAAGCATTCAAAGAATTAATGTTCAAGATTTAGGCCTAAATGGGTGTCACAGATGAACTAATTAGACATGTGACAGAAGAAAAATGCATGAGATACATATAAATTAACATGGTAGATATCAGCTGGTCTGTAACCAAGTTACAAAGGAGGTTAGGCAGGTGAAAGCAGATTACGAAAAATTTTTGGCAAAGGATGCAAAGAAAAACAGCAAAGAGTTCTTTACTTATGTAAACTCTAGAAGGAAGGGGATGTATCAGATTGTTCCACTTAATATCGATGGTTCAACTGTTGATGATCCTGCTCAGGTAGCTAACAAACTAAATCAATATTTTGCATCTAAATTCACACATGAGTTATTCAGTGAGGGGAATGACAGAGGTGTATTCAACTCTGGCAGTAAGCTAGATAATCTTGTAATAACTGAGAGTAAATTAGAGGAGAAATTTTTGAAGATAAACACAAGAAAGGCACCTGGGGTGGATGGAATCTATCCAGTTATATTAAAGGAGGCGGCAAAGGAAGTAAGCAAACCCTTATCCATAATTATGAGAGCTTTCCTGGACTCAGGGGAGGTACCCATGGATTGGACATGTGCAAATGTGACCCCAATCCACAAAGGAGGATGATCAAAGGGAGACGCAGATAATTACAGACCTGTTATTTTAACATCTGTTCCAGGGAAATTAATGGAAGCACTGGTTAAAGAAGCATTGCAGGATCATCTAGACAAGACTTCAGTTACAGCTCAGACACAGCATGGGTTTGTTAAGGGGAAGTTTTGTCTGACAAATTTGATTGGATACTATGATGTAGTCACAAAGGAACTGGATGCAGAGAATAACTTTGCATCCAATTCCTTTGTGACTACATCATAGTATCTGGATGTAAAGTTATTCTTTGCATCCAGTTCCTTTGTGACTACATCATAGTAACTGGATGCAAAGAATAACTTTGATATCATATATTTGGATCATAGATAGGCCTTTGATACTGTTGCACAGGGAAGACTGCTGCACAAATTGGAGCAGTGTGGCATTGGAGGCAAATTGCTGCTATGGATAAAGGGATGGTTGAGTCGGAGAAGACAGAGTGGTAACCAATGGACACTGCTCTTCGTGGACTAATGTTATTAGTGGAGTCCCTTAGGGTTCAGTGTTGGGTCCACTGTTGTTTTCTGTATTTATAAATGATATTGATGATGGTATATCAAGCTTGATGTCCAAGTTTGCAGATGAACCCCTGGCTTGTAGCCGTGAAGGGAGTTGTATACAGCAATGTGCTTTCTGTATGATACGAAGGTTGGCAGGGTTGTTAACGACACTAATGACAGTACACTGCTGAAACAGGATCTAGAAAAGTTGTGCAGATGGGCTGAGAGGTGGCAACTGAAGTTTAACATTGACAAATGTTAAGTACTGCATAGGGGAAGCAGTAATCCCAGAGTAATGTAAAAGAAAAATTTTACATTACCAGAGAAGTTTTTCTAGCAGGGATAAGGAGGTGATTATTCCCTTGTATAAGGCAATGGTCAGGGCATACAGCCTTGAATGGTTTGAGCATTCTCAATGCTGATGGGATTGTTCCTCTTGCTCAGAATAATCGCCTGAGAGGGCATAAATTCAAATTGAGGAAAGGCAGTTGTAGGACAGATGTGTGGAAGTTTTCCTTTAGCCAGTGGGTGGTTGATTGCTGGAACAAACTTTCATCTGTCATTGTAGAAGTTGATAGCTTAAATAGATTCAATGCAGAACTAGACAAACATTTGGAGCGAGTGGATTTGTGAAATGAGAAGGGCTTTTTCTTTCTTTTTTTTGGCTGATGCTGTATAAGCTGCCTTTCTTGCATCATATGCCTCCACTAATTCTATTTAATAAGTAATAAGAAATTTAACTGAAATATTTAACAAAATTTTTTCTAAGTGATGATATAATTATTTCACTCATTCATAGGTGGGTATACTACTATCTTTCATATTAACAGTTAGCTGTATCATTAAAACAATGATGCACAGCATGCAGTAAACTTACAGTTAATGCAATTTATATCTGTCTGAGAAATTATGCTTCTTTAGCTTAGGTAATATCGAATACTTTTTTTTATATATTCAAATTATGGGTGAAGATGTCTAGATCAGTTGCCTCCATGGGTGGATGACAGCTTGAGGAAATTCAAAGTTAATGGGAGAGGTATCTACATGAGGAAAGTATCTCTCTCTCTGAAAGTCACAACCTAAAGAAAACAAATAAAATTGATTTTCACATATCCATAATGGAAATACTTACTAAATTTCGAAATTCACCCCAGTCTTTAACTTGATTGTTAGATATATATAGAACCTAAAATATATACAGTAAAAGCAATATAATACCAAATATGTTCAATTTTCAACATTTTATAAATCGCAGAAAGCTAACTATAATGAAATTCCATTATTATAAGCATGGCCAATAAAATGAAGGTCTACAATAACAAGCACTATTAATGTACCCACCATTTTAATAAAATCAAAAAAAAAAAAAAAAAAGCAAATTCTACAGTACACTTGGTCGTCGACTTACGACCTATGCGACTTACGACCGGCCGCACTTACGACCACAAAAAAAAATAATAATAAAGGAAGTCACTACTGAGGACACCCATAACCCAGGTGAGGAGGCACATCGATGACGGGAGGCCTGAGGACAGCACCAGGCACATACACTCAGTCGCTCTCTCTCACATACACCCAGTCGCTTTCAAGCATCTGTTGCGTGTGGTGTATTAATTAAAATTCTACTGAAATACGCATAAAATGTTTAGTAAAAGGAAAATGCCTTCATCTACATATACGCCAGCTAAGAAGTCAAGAAAAACTATTGATTTACAGTGTAAAATGAAAATTATCCAGCAGTATGAAGGCGAAAAGAAAGTGAATACGATAGCACGTGACTTGAAGTTATCACATTCCACGGTATCGACGATACTTAAGGACAAAGAAAGAATTCAGGACGCTGTGAAAGGTTCTACACCTATTAAGTCTACAATTTTAACCAAACAACGACAGGAACCCATCCATGAAATGGAGAAACTGTTGTTTGTGTGGATGGAAGATTTAATACAAAAAAAAAAAAAAAAACCCATGAGTCTTTCACACAGTGCAAGCAAAGGCTGGAAGTTTGTTTCAGAGTTTAAAATCACGCGCCGGAGACGATTAGCAGAAGATTTTCAGGCTAGTACTGGGTGGTTTAAGCATTTTAAAAAAAGATTTGCTTTGCATAATGTCTCTTATAAATAAACAACTCCTACCTCAACCCAAGAACATGACCCTGACGATGCACAACCCAGCACGAGCAAAGATTAAAAACTGATTTACAGTACATTATGTACAGTATTATTTTTCATATTATGCACAATATAATTATAGATTGTAGTTTTGTTTTTTTATAAACAGTATGAATAATAAACCAATTAAAATGTAGAGAACATTTGAATTTAACCTCAGAGAGAGAGATAGCCTAGGCGTAGAAACGAAGGTATGTACAGTATCGCTAAATAAAAGATGAAAACATTACTGTATTTAAAATGAAAAATAAAAGATGATAAAAATTTAAAAGATTATAAAAATAAATTATAAAGATGATAAAAAGATTAGAAAGGTTAAAAAATACTGTTAATAAATATATGGCCGACATACGACCAGATAGACTTACGACCTGTCAGTCAGAACAGAAGTCAGTCGTAAGTCGACGACCAACTGTACTACTAAGTACTTCTGCAGCACTACTAAGTCTTGGGGACTTAATTTTTCTCTCTCTATGGTTATATTATAAAGCTGTGTTTCTACCAATTTGTTCCTATGGTGTGGCTGCCTGGTTCTGGCATGTTAAGAAGGTTTCAATCCAGACTAAACTTCAAAGCATTCAACATCAAATGATTTTAGCAATGTGCAGGGCCTGTAGGGCTGTGTCTACTCCTGCTTTGCAGGTCCTTAACGCTGTCTGCCCCTTGATCTCTTTCTTCTGTACTGAGACCTATGCTTCTACATCAGGTGTGCTGTTCCTGTGAGTTTCCTGGGTATTACTATCAATGTCACTGTGGATACCAAGGCAGAGAAAACACGCTGTTGGAATATTTTGATGCAGAATTGGCAAGACAGATGGTCTGCTACCTCTAAGAGTCTTGTTACTTTAAAGTTGATTCCTAACGTCACCTTTGCCATGTTAGAGTCCACTCAGAAATGGTTCCACCCTGGTCTGTACACTCTCTACTTACTCTCTGGTCATGGCTTCCTTAGTGCCAAACTTGCAACTTTTAACCAACTTTCACCACTCTGTTCTTGTGGCACCCCAGAAGACTGGGAACATATTTTATACCACTGCCATCAATACCTAGATCTTCGACAGAACCTTCTTCTCTCCACTAGTGCCACTGTCCCCGGAAATGAGCTGGACTTCCTGAGCACCAGAGAAAATTTCTAGTCCCTGCAAGAATTTGCTCGTCATGCTTTTGATCACCGGAGATGCCGTCTCAATCAACTATGGAATACTGCCTAGCCTTCCTAGCGGAGACACCTGCCTTGCAGGTTTTTGTTCTGCACTGGCCAAAGCCCAGTGCAGGATTAGAGATATATATTCATATATATAAAAGCACTTTTTTTTTTTCTAATTTCTTTTTTATTTATTTATTTATTATTATTATTATTTTGTTTTACTTTACTTTACTTTTTATTGTTTTTTTTTTATTTTTTATTATTTCATTTTATTTTTATTTATTTACTCATTTATTTTTGCTGGTACCCTGGATTTGGGCTGCCCAAGGGATGGGATTTTATTATTTAGTTTTTATTATTTACTTACTTTTATTTTATTTAAATTTTTTTTTTTGCTCTGATATTAGGGCAGTAAGAGCTGTAAACCAGAGGGTTCCAAGGGCAGCCGCAGTACATGCATAGCTGTGGCCTACCTCCCCGTGGTGTAGACGGACACTGGGCAGGCTTTCAAGGTAATTGCTTGCCTGGTGACAAAACAGCCAGAAACAACTAAACAACACATGCACGCACGCACGCACGCACGCACACTGCACAAACATAACACTACACACACACACACACACACACACTTCTGGAATTTTACAGAGCTCTGCATTCATCACAGAGAACAAAGGCGGAATTGAACTGACGATCAGGTGCTGTCCTACATGAAATACATGGTGTTTATCAGTTACATTAGTTAAGGTCTGCTAATGAGGCGGCTTTCTGGATGTGCAACTATTTTCAGGAGCCATTAGTGGAACTTTCTTTATTGCTTGAAAATTGTTTTTTTTTATATAATGTTTGATTTAAAATTAGTAGACACTTATTATTTATGATTCTTTGATTAAGTTGGTGATTTTCTTCATTACTTGGCCTTCATAATTGCTTAAGAAACTAGAAACCACCGCTGCCACTGTTTTGCCACTACTCTCATAGTATTGATATAGGTGATACTTCAATGGTTTCTACATAGCTTCGTAGGATAATTAGTATCAGAAGAAGTCTATAAACTATAATTAATAGCAATACAAACATGTTTTAATAACATGACTTTAACAGATAGTATGTAATGAATTACATTAATATTCACAGAGATTTTGTATTTGTGATTTTGCAAATATTGTATCATGAAACTAATAGAATAGTGCATAGTAGTGGAATTGTAGGTTTTAATTGTGGTAAATAAGTAGATCAAAGTTTCTAATTATGTATGTGGCATATTTTTTTTTTTGTTTTGGCCAAGAAATTTTATTTCTAGTAAGGAATGAAAACACTGCAGTGTAATATTTTAAGTTAAACTGAGTTTAAACAGCAGTTATTCCGCAGAGTAGAGCAGCAAAGCAATGGGCCCAAAGTAGCAGCAGTGCTTTGACTCAGGAGAGAACCAAAGGGAACAGTTCTCCTACAAATCATGACCTTACAATATTATTATTACCTACATGGTGCAAGGAAGCTTATGCTGCACCAGCCAAAAAAAAAAAAAAAAATCCCGAGTTACCCTGAGAGAGAGAGAGAGAGAGAGAGAGAGAGAGAGAGAGAGAGAGAGAGAGAGAGAGAGAGAGAGAGAGAGAGAGAGAGAGAGAGAGAGAGAGAGAGAGTCAAAAGTAGAAGAAAATCACCAAGAAATAGAAGAATGATGATATCCAGCTCAGAACCATGGGTGTGCCAAGCCCATACTCACCATATGTGAGTCCCTGGGGGATGTTTTTGTGCAATGTTTGTGGACTATCTGGAATGAGACATGATACAGTCAAGGGGAGGATCTCTCTTTGTGTGTGTGTTTGATGCAAAGAATATGAGGAAATTGGATGCCAATGCCAAAAAATTCAGCATTCTTATGGGTGTTTATGAGAGCTTGAAGAACAGAGTAGATGTTTAGAAGGAATTAAATTGGGGGGGGGGGGGTCCCATCATCAAGCTCTCAGCTGCTTAACTTGACAACAGAGCACTCGCTTTTGAATCAGGCAAACACAGCAGCAAACCCCAAGGAAGAATGTGTTGGTCCATAGGAGATATTATCAGTGACTCTGTTGTCAGAGAAATGGGAAATATATTGTGCAAAAAGGACAGATGGAATAGGACCAGTGTATGTCTTCCAGGGGCAAAAGTAGATGATGATGTAGAGCAGATATCATCTTTTAAGGGTATGAAAGTTGATATTGTTATGCACATTTGTATTTAGGATATTAAGAATAGATCTGAGGGCAAAATTAACAAGTGCAGGGCAATGCTGAGAAAAGTCATGAGTTAGGGTTAAATTTTTTCATGTTAAAATATCTGAAATCCTGTACAGACACAATAGGAGAGAGAGTATATATTGAGAGCCTTGTCAATCAATTCAGCCCCGGAGAGACTGTGCAAGACTCATGGGACAGAATTTTTCTCAGTGTGATCTGTGCTTGTTAACAGGAGAGACTGTTTTTACAGGGATGGGATACATTTAAATAGATAGGGTGAAGAGTATTCTCTGATGCTACTGAGGTAGCATAAAGATGGGTCAGAAAACTGATAGCTCAAGTGGATACACAGACTAACAGATTAACTACAGTCAAAAGCAGAGGTTAAAGTGATTCTGGCACTGCCACTATTGGAAACAGGCAGCAGCCAGGAAAGCAAGGTGTTTGGGGATTTGGTGCACTGGGTCATCACAGAACAAATAAAAAAATGGACTGTGTTAGGGTAACTAAGGGTAAGAACAGGTACATTATGCTTGCCTGTACACTAATGGTAGGAGCATATTAAATAAATATGATGAATGAACTATTAATTAAGTCATAAAAGGCATTGTGGGGATATCATGGACATAGTATCATTCGGACATAAGGGATTCAGAATTTCAACATGGGAAGTATGATGTGCACAGAAAGGACAGACAGGACAGGTAGGGGGTTACACTCTTAGTTAAGAAAAACCTAAGGTAGTGCATCCAGTTGACATGAACGGCCAGTGCAATGCCAACTCAGTCTGGTGCGACATAAGCATTTGGAAAGCAAAAATGAGAGGAGTGTGTTTATAAGCCTAATGAGTGTGATGAGTATAAAAAAACAATTATACAAAGAAATAGTGTGCCAGTAAATCAGAAGGTCTTATGTCACTCATACATTAGCAAGATTTTTATGGATTTATTGAATGACTGTTTTCTACAGCAGCATGTTAGAGAAACAACAAGAGGAAACAATACTCTTGATCAGATTATAAGTAGCAATCCTTCATGCAGGTAAAGGACTCTCTGATAGAGGAGATCACAGTGTGCTGAGGTATGATTTACTTAAAGACATAATTACTGTCAAGGGTAAAGTAAAGAGCTTTTGATTTCTTATGGGTGATCGGAGTGGTCTCAGACAGTTTTTAAATTCTATATAGTGTGGGCATCTGATGATGTTACTAACAGCAAAATCTAAACGGGAAGCTCGTTTAAATCCTTAAATGGTATGAAAAGCAACAAAGAAGTCTTTGCTGCTTTTCACAACAACTAAGAAATACCATTCCAGGCTTAGAACTAAAAGGATGTCAAATGATGAGACGTGGCAGAGAAAAAAATACATGGGATGCATATAAATTATAAGGTGATACAGTAGCCTATGGTAGATACAAACTAGGCTGCAATCAAGTCACAAAGGTTGTTAGCCAAGCTAAGGCAGATTATGTGATATCACTGGCAAAGGATGCCAAGAAAAAGCAACAAAGACTTCTTTAGTTATACTGAAAGTAGAAGGAAGAAGTTGAATCATATTGGTCTACTTGAAGTCAGTGGATTAACCACTGATGACCTTGCTCAGGTTGCTGAAAAACTAAATAGGTGTTTTGCATTCACATATGAGGATTTCTTTATGGAGGAGAATGCCAGAAGTTGATCAAAATCTAACACAGAGCTAAATAGTTTTGTGGTAACTGAGAGGAAAGTGGAAGAGAAATTGTTGAAGCTACACATAAAAAAGGCACATGAGATAGGATCCATCCAATTATATTAAGGAGGCAGCAAAGGAGGTATGCAAACCCTTAGCCACAATTATGAGAGCATCTTTGGATTCCAGGAGGTCCCTATGGACTGGAGATGTGTGACTGTATTGCCAATTCACCAAGGGGGATCAAAAGGTGACACAAGTACAGTAAACCCCCACTATTCGCGGTATCTGTATTCGCGGTTTCGCGTATTCGCGATCGCCGATTTAATATAAAATGAAACCTAAAAAAATGTGAATTTTAAAATGCCGTGAATATTTTCCGCCATAAAAAACATGGGCGTGGCTAAAATTATCTGTCCCGGTCAAAACAGCGCTCAGTGGGTGGGGAAGAGGGGTGAAAAAATCGCGAGCGTGGATGTTTCTCGCTAATCCTTGTTCAGTATGTGTTAATCATGGAAGGTTTCGTCGTTTGATTTTAATTGATATGTTAATAAATTTATCAATTTATAAATTGATATGCTTACAAAAATGATAACTCTACCGTTTTGCAGTGTAAAACAGACTTTTTCGAGTGCGTTAACGGAAGAAAGTGACTTTATTTTGGTCAAGTTCTTTCTAACCCCTACAAAAATATAGCTACGAATAAAAAGAGAAATGTGAAAATATCAAAGAAGGTGATGACACTAGCGAATAAAATTGAGTTATTAGACGAAATTTCTAATGGTGAAAGTGTCTCCTCAGTGGCAAAACATTATAAAATCAATGAGTCAACAGTACGATCAATCAAGAAATCGGAAGAAAAAATCTGCCATAGTGTCCGTGAAACCGCGCTAATTGCTTCAAAAATTTGCTCTGTAACTCGTGATGTTAAATAAAAAAAAAATGGAAAAGCTTTAAATCTGTGGATAGAAGACCGAATTCAAAATAAAATTCCGTTAAGTTCACTCATCATTCGTGAAAAGGCAAAACTTACTTTAGCGAAACTGGTGATAGCACTGGCGGGATGTTTT
Organism: Mastigoproctus giganteus; assembly: GCF_048544385.1. Lineage (NCBI taxonomy): Eukaryota > Metazoa > Arthropoda > Arachnida > Uropygi > Thelyphonidae > Mastigoproctus > Mastigoproctus giganteus. The sequence goes on from NC_143577.1 coordinate 163,713,077, forward strand.
TTTTTTGCTAGCAAAGGCGCTGATTTGAAAGATTTGTTTGAAATTTCTAATAATTATTACATTTAATATTAAATTGTTTCTTATTTTCATTTCGATGCCATGTGCTTGCTTTTCACTATGTACTGTCATGTCATGTACAGTCATATTATGAAGGTACATATAATACATACATAGACAAAATTTTAGACTAGTTTTTCTTATATATTTCATACTTTGGAACGGAACCCCTTTATTACTATGGGAGCCATAACTCAGTATTCGTGTTTTCGGTATTCGCGACATTTCTCAGGAACGTAACCCCAGCGAATAGCGAGGGTTTACTGTAATTACAAACCTGTTCGCCTAATTACTTCTGTTCCAGGGGAAAATAATGGAATCTCTGGTTAAAGAAGTAACAGGTCCATCTAGACAGGAATGCAATTACACTGCATTCACAACATGGATTTGTTAAGGGACAACCTTGTCTGACCGATCTGATGGGTTACTATGATGCAGTAACAAAGGAACTGGATGTGAAAAATAATTTTTTATATCATACACTTGGATTTCAGGAAGGCTTTTGATACTGTTGTACTTCTGTACAAATTGGAGCAGTGTGGCATTAAGGACAAGTTACTACTCTGAATAAAGGGATGATTAAATGGGAGAATACAAAGAGTAGTTATTAATGTACACTGCTCTTCTTGGACTAATGTTATTAGTAAAGTTCACCCGGGTTCAGTGCTGGGCCCAATGTTGTTTTCTATATTAATAATGATACTGATGACTGTAATTAGGCTTAATGTCTAAGTTTTCAGACAATACAAAGGTTCACAGAGTTGTTAATGAAAGTACTCAGGATAAGTTACTGCAAACACGATACAGAAAAATTAGGCAAATATACCGAGAAATGGCAGTCAAAGTTTAACATCGACAAATGCAAGGTACTGCATATGGGTAGCACTAATCCCAGATTAATATATCAATTGTGTGGAAAATGAAAAATCCATGGGGGTAATTGTACGGTCAAACATGAAATTCCCTGAGCAGTGCAGACAGGCGGCCAGACCAATTCATGGGCTTTTTTGTAAATGCCTTTGCCAGCAAAGATAAGGAGGTGATTATGATAACACTGTACAAGGCCATGGTTAGGTCACATCTTGAGAACTGCATACAGGTCTGCAGGCCTCATTTTAGGAAGGATATAGATCTTCTGAAATTGGTGCAGAGAATGGCAGGATTAACGAAAGGAACAAAAGGATGGTCTTACTGAAAAAGGCTTCAGTTCTGCAAATTGCAGCATCTGCAAGGTGATCTGACTGAGGTTTTTAGGACTTTGAATAGATTGAGCAAGCTCAGACTACACATTACACATGTGAACTGCATATGTTCAAATTGAGATATGATGGTTGCAGGATAGATAAGTGGAAGTTTGCCTTCAGGCTAGCAGGTGGTTAATCCTTGGAACAAACTTCCATCTGCTGTTTTGGAGGCGGGTAGTTTGAATAAATTTAAAAATTATTGGAGGGAATGTCAGGTGGTGGTTTCTTTTTGCCTGATGCTTTATAAGCTTACTTTCTTGTATCATTTGCCACTATTACTAATAACACAACCTCCATCACCCAATGAATCAATCACTGTATCGGAGACATATCATATGTCTGTACCAGGCTATATAGAGCAGGTAGTCAGATATCTAGGGGGGGGGATAGCATGTGTGCAATTTGGTGAGAGAAAAGACCAAATGTGTAATCTAATTGAATCTCAGTGCAGCATAATAGCTGGTGTTAGGTTTGTTTGTTAGTTATTTGGTTTTTAGGAGCATTAGCAACTAAGGCCATATTGCTCCGGGGATATGCGGTGGTCATTCCGACCTTTCCGCATCCTCCGTATTTGGTGGTCACGGGCTCGAACCCCAGTCTAATCAAGAAGCGTGTGCTATGCACTGCTGCTCCTGTCCACCTGGCTACGAAGGCACCGCTGGTGTTAGGTGTGCCAGTGCAAGTATCATACATATTTCTGTCCTACTGAGATGTTTATATGCAACAATGTCTAGAGTGCAAGGGCCAACCTTTTCTGCACTCCATGTTAAAAATAACATTATGCAATTATGATATTTTTTGTATTAAACAAAAATATAAGAATTTTCACTTGTCAATGAATAGAAAAAAGGTTTTTTCTTCTCCACCAAGTCTTTATTATTATACAAGAAAGTATTATTCGGCTTTATGCAATCTCTAAGGAAAATTAAGTATTATAATACAGATGTATAATACAAGACTTAGTTGCCTCTGTCCAGTAAATCACGGTACAAAAAAAAAAAAAAGAAAAGAAAAAAATTAAAACAAGGTACACCAGATTCACATTTCAAGTAGTGGTGGAAATAATTGAGCAAAATTAAGGTTCTCATTAATATATATTTTTTTATATTGCTCATTTATCATTACAGATAAATGAAAGTTATGTATTTGTTACAAAGCAATAAAAATTACTTACTGCAATTGCTATTATCAAAGTGTTTCACATATTTATATACGGTTCATTCGTTATTACCACATAATTTTGCTATATATAATGTCATTAAAATGATACTGCATTAAACATTACTTGTTATAGTGGACTTCTCACTATATACTGAATTTGTAATAACAGAATTTGATTGTACAAACCAATCATTTTGATTGGTTTGTAGTCTTATTATTTCATTTTATTTGAATTTCCTATATGATGGAAATATTTAAAAATAATTAGATGAATATAATATGGTTTCATAACTATGGTAAAACAATTACTATTATTACCTTCAATTTTTTAAGGGATGAAATTCCCTTCAGTTTCTCAATGAAATTGTAAGATATCCAAAGTTCTTCAAGTGTTTCCCCAAGTACTTCCTGTCAAGATTCATATGCAATATAACATTAAAAAAATAAAAAAGAAATAAAGAAGAAAGTAACAAACAAAACAATATAGTGAAATCATCAAAAAAGTCGTTGGTGATTTGCTAATTAATACATAAAGCTAAATGGTTCACTAGTTATGAAATCAACAACAAAAATTCTAATTTGTTAAAACTTTACAAATGTACAAAAATGAAAAAAAAAAGCTAACTTACACTGTATATCTAAATAAAAATACAAAATGTTAAATGTGATAAAAAGACAGTGTTATAAAACAAAGATTCTTATTTACTATTTTAATCTTCTAAGTTATTTAGATCTACACCTCTTTCATTCACATTTTAATACACATTATTATGGTGAAATTTTCTTGACAGAGAAAGCATAAAAGCTCTTGGATGTCATATTTACTTTTCCATCAACAATTAACAGTAATTTTATTAATAATATCGTTCATGCACTGTAGGCATGCAAAGACTTCTCAAATTAGAACCAGTCATAGTCAGTGACTGCTAGTTGCTGACTATGACTGGTTCTAATTTGTTATGTTGTTTGTTTGTTATTTGATTTTTAGGAGCATTAGCAACTAAGGCCATATTGCTCCAGGGATATGCAGTGGTCATTCCCTGACCTTTCTGCATCCTCCGTATTTGGTGGTCACGGGCTCGAACCCCGGTCTAATCAAAAAGCATGTGCTATGCACTGCTGCTCCTGCCCACCTGGCTACAGAAGTGCCTTGCTATTCTTATAATCACAGTTAGCAACTGCTAGTTGCTAACCAAATAAATACCAAAATCCAACCAAACATTAAAATATTTTCAGTTTAGAATAACATAAATATTTTTAAAAAACATTATGCTAATGTTATTTTATTAATAAATTAATTTCTTAAAAATTTCAATATATAGTGTATTCCAAAACTCTGACGAGAAATTAAAAACTGAATACACAGTTATTGGTCACAGAGGAATATAACTTTTACAATTTGGAATACTGTGTTCAAGTATGGAGACTGCTACTAAAGAAAGACATTGAGCTTCTTTAACGGGTCCAAAGATGGGTAAATCGTCTGCTGAGATTGGCAAAAGGGTGTCCATATAACGAACAACTTCGAATATGTGGGTTGCAGAGCTTGGATACTAGGCATCTTAGAGGAGACTCAATTGAGGTGTTTAGGGCTCAATTGAGGTGTTTAGGTATGAGTAAAATGAATGAGAACAAAATTTTCACAGTTATAAATGATTCTAGAGCTAGGAAATTGACACAGAAGTGCCACAGCTGTATTATTGCTGTTCTGATAGTACAGCTTCACTAATAGTGCCTTTTCCTGCAATGTTGTTGGCATTGCTGCTGTAGTGCCATTTCAAGTTATTAAGAGGGGAGATGACTGGATTGCAGGAAGTTTTATTTTAGCCAGTGAGTTATAAATTACTGGAATAAGTTCAAAGGCTAGCTGGATAGTTACCTATGGGAGGAGGGAAACACATAGGTTGTCTATTTCCTTTTTTTTTATTAATTATTTATTTTTAAAATTTCTTATTATTATTTTATTTATTTATTTATTTATTTTTTGGCTGGTGCAGCATAAGCTATAAGGCTTCCTTGCACCATGTGGCCATTCCTAATACTAATAATGATTGGTAATGATTGGTATTATAGTAGAAAACATGGGCACCCACAGAAATTTTCCAAGGGGAGGGAGAAACAAAATATACTAACATGCTAAAAAAACTAAAATGTACAGAAATGGCTAAAAGCAGGGCCACAAAGCTGCTATGCAGCATTATGTACAAAATTTTTACTTTTAAGTCACTATTTTGTGAAATTTGAAATAAAAAATTTGCTACAATTCTGAAATGAAATTAACCATTTTTTATTTGCTAGTCCTCTTGTGAGAAAAAAAATTACATGAATTATATTAAAATTGAAAAATCCAGGGGGGGGGAAACAAGTGCCACCACCATGGTACTATAGAAAATAACATATCAATTAGAAATGTTGAAACTTCTCAGCATTCATTGCATCTTTATGCAATGGCAAAGGTGTCAGATTACCTCCATATAAAGAGAAAGCAATCCCATAAAACTGGCTGGTACCACATCTGGGGGGGCAGGAGACTCTAGGGGAAACATAATTACATGGAAGATGTCTATCATGTAGATGGATTGTGTTGAAAGGTGATCTGAGTAACTATTTTACTGAGGATGGAACATGGGAGGTTACAACGTCTATGGCCTTCCTTTTCTAAAGGCTAGGCATTTTCTATGACTGCAATATAAAAGGCCAACTGCAGTGGAAAACCTGCTTGATCAATGATTAAGCAGGTTTTCAAACCACTGAAAGAACATTCCTCAACAAAAAAGTCCCAATGAATAACTTCTGAATGCCTGATATTCTGAATGATATTCAGAACTAATAAGAATAACAGACCGGACAAGAAGGAAAAACTACCTATTTGATTGATATAGAGGTGCCTAACACTGGCAACCTCCAGAAAACCCATGAGGAAAAGATTAGGAAGCACCTGGCCCTAAAACAGGAGATCAAAGAGATGTGGCATATGCAACAAGGAACATGCATATGCAACATGTCAACCATTAGTATGGTGCCAAAGACCCTACATAACAGCCTAAAAGCAATAGGTCTCCCAGAGAAAACATACAAGAAACTCCAGGAAGTCGCAACCCCGAACATGTGTAGAATAGTCGGAGGCTTCCTCAACAAAGAGTAACACCAGACATAACAACCACCCTGTGCACTTGGTATCAGTACCTGCCGACCGGGCTAGCCGAGTGTAAAGTGCCTGCCTGGCAACCCAAAGGTCGCGGGTTCGATTCCCGCCTCGGGCTTGGATCAAAGTACTGCAAAAACCTTGGGAGGTGCATTATGGCCACAGAAGCCTATGCACCAACAACTACCAAAAAAAAAAAAAAAAAAAAAGTATCAGTACCTGTCACGAGGTGGAACCAGCCATCAGGGAGAAAAAATATAACAACAACAACACCACTAACAACAATAATAATAATAATAAATAATAATAAGAGAAGGGCAAGACCATCCAACCTCACCAACTGGAAGTGCTTTCTGCACAAATGAGCTAGTGACTACCCAGGAAAGAAGAAAATGCTAACACATGAAGTGGAGCATCGAAATGAATACATACATCATACGCACATACTACTAGAGACTGATATAACAATGTACAGGTCGAGACTACAAACCAAGTGGTTGGAACGATTCCTGGATATTCAGGTCACCGTACAACGAATAGCAGATCAGAGATGGACAATTGTCACGAAGAACCCGATAGCACCTGCAATCTTGGAAAAAATCAAGAACAATGTGAGTGATCAACTACAAAGAACAAAGAATATGGATGACACGGAACCAGAGGAGGAAGAGCAAAGTCTCTTGAGCTGCTCTGGGTTGCATTTCACAACCCAGAGCAGCTCAAGTGGAAAGAGATGAAGTTTTGATATCTAGAATAGAAGACGAGTGGAAAAAGACCCTAACAGAATTCACAAGAATGGACCTCCAGAAAAACCCATGTGGTACTGAAGTAGAGACCGAATAGAATCTTGTGGAGTCACAGACCACCTCAATCGGCAAATAATACCGCATTATCTCGACAACAATGGTGCAACGCTGGAGGCCATCCACACAGCCATATACTGTGCTGCCACATAGCAGCCACTAGGATTAAAGGAAGAGAAATGAGACTGGCAGCAGAAGAACCAGAAAAAGAAGGAATCACTAGTGTGGGAGAGAAGACTTTGGCAGAATACAGATGAATTAAGAGTCAAGATAGTCCAATTGACATAGTACCAATGGGGTAATAAGAGTAAGAAATTGATTTAAAAAGTGAAGAGCATCCTCAAGAGAGACAGCGTCCCTAATAAACACAAGACCAAAAATCACAGAAGAGAATACTTGGACACACTGAAGCAGAATCTCCTTGCACTCAGCAAGAGGCTACACCGATACAAAGAGAGCTCCCAGATGAAAATAAACTGTATCTTCATCAGGACCAAAGAGCCTTCAACAGGAGTCTTGGAGAAGATGGGAAAGACGGAAATGGGCCACCTGAGCAGAAGACAATCGACGAGTTCTGGGGGGGAACATATGAAGCGGTGAAATAAGACATAACAGCCAAGCCCCTGGATAGAACTAGAACAGAAGAAAACCAAGGACGTACAAGAGATGGGAAATTCGGGAGGAAGAAATAAAAGTTGATCAGGAATTCCCACAACTGGCGAACCCCAGGAATACATAACGTCCACAACTACTGGTACAAGAAGCTTACTTGCACACACAAGTGCCTAGCAGAGAAGTTCACCCGAATGATAAGGCACCCAGAGGCAACCATGAAGTTTCTCTCTCAAGAAATCACATATCTGAAGTCTAAAGACCAAGGTACAAGAAACCCGGCAAAACATAGGCAAATCACCTGTCTTCCAAAGATGTACAAGACCCTGACCAGCTGCATAAGTAAGAAGATATCAGACCACTTGGAAAGCCGGAAAATAATGGCCAAACAGCAGAAAGGATGGAAGAGGATGAGCAAAGGGAGCAAGGAGCAGCCATAGATGCCACAGTTATAGAGCAAGCCCACAAGAAATGCCACAACCTGAATACGGCCTAAGTCAATTACCACAAGGTCTTTGACTCCGTGCCTCATAGCTGGTTAATAGAGATGCTGAAGATCTACAAAGAAAATCTGACAGTGACAAACTTCCTAGAAGCAATGATAGCAAAATGGAATACCAACATCAAGATCGAGACCATCACAAGCAGACTGATATCCATCAGGAAAGGAAATTTTCAAGAAGATGCCCTGAGCCCACTGTGGTTCAATGGCAGCAAGTATGGATATAACATCAAAGGAGGAAGGAAAAACCTGTACATCTCACCCATCTGATGTATATGGATGACATCGAGCTCTATGCGGCAACTGAGAAGCAACTCAGTTGCTTCTCAGTTGCCACATAGAGCTTGATGTCTGTGGATTACCGACTGTGGATCACTACTGTGGATCACCAAAGAATTCAGCAATGATATCAGGATGGAATTTGGTCTAGACAAATGCAAGACCCAATTGATTGCATCAGGGGAAATTAGTCTTGCATGCTTCTATTGGAATGAGTAGCAGCCTGAAAAACAAGATGACAGGTATTTCAGAGACTGCTGGGAGTCACTGCAGTACAAGTAAACACATGAGTTGTGTTAGGATAGCTAAGAATAGGAACAGGTGCATGCATACTTGCGTATACACCAATGCTAGGAGTTTGGTAAATAAATTTGATGAATTTGAGGTATTGCTCAAAACATCAAAGGCAGATATTGTTGAGATATCAGAGACATGGTGTCACACAGATATAAGGAATGTAGAACTGGAATTTGGGGAGTAAAATGTGTACAGGAAGGATAGATAGGACAGGAAGGGAGGAGGGGTTATGCTATTAGTTAAGAAACACAAAATCCAAGGAAGTGAAGCCAGTCAACATCGCTGGACAGTGCAGTGTCGAGTCAGTTTGGTGTGACATAAGCAATGGGAGATCAAAATTGAGAGTAGGAGTGTCTTATAGGCCTAATGAGTGATGAGTTGTTGTTGTTATTCGGTTTAATGACACAAGGGCTACTAAGGCCAAATTGTGTCTGTTCATCATTAATTTACAAGCATATCATTAGAGAGGTCAATATGTTTTAAATATAATAAAAATTCTGCAATATTCTCTTAATTTCCTAAGAAATGAGATAAATCAGGTGATGTATTCAACGTGGAGAGTGACCGAAAAGTGTTTGACCGGATGGCTGAATGTAAGGGACAGTCAACCAAGAAATGACGGACCGTAAGTTGCATCTGACAGGATGAGCACTGTGGTGGGTTTTCTCCCAATAATAGAAAGAGATGAGTATGACGAGTATGTCCAATTCTGAGTCCTGCCAGTACCACTTCCTCTCGTCTGTTTCATTGGAAGCCAGACGGCCACAGCTGTGGATATTCTTTTATGCTTTGCATATGACAGACTTATAATCAGAGTGAGGAACCTGAGGATGTTGTGAGAGAGCAGGTTGAGGATGTTTAGCGGCAAAGCCAGCACTTTCATTTCCCAGAATGCCTGAATGGCCAGGGATCCAGCAAAAACTGATTGACTGATTGGACATACTGCAAGAAAATAGCTGGGAATGAATCTGTTTTAATGTAGGATGAGAAGAGGAGAAATTCTTCCTTGTGGCAGAGACAGCACTCAGGGAGCCTGTGTAAATTATGACAAATGAGATGGAAAGTTTCATAATCTTACTAGCGCTAACTTAATGGCATACAATTCAGCTGTGAAGATGCTGCAAGCCAGCAGTAGTGTGGATGAAATTGTACATAATGGAAAAACTACTAGAGCACCTACCATACTGTCAGTTTTGGAGCCATCTGTATAAATTTTACAGGCATGGCTATTCATAGTAGCATGAGCTGAATGTAACTGTCTGATATTGCAGGGAGGTATAATATTTTTCCCCCACTGGAGGAAGTGTATATCTTGAGAGGCAGATGCATATTAGCATTAGCAGAGGCATATGATGCAAGAAAGCAAGCTTATTCAGCATCAGCCAAAAAAAAAAAAAAAAAAACACACCACTCCCATTTCACCCCTCCATTCGCTCGAAATACCTGTCCAGTTGAGCCTTAAATTTGTTTAGGCTATCAACTTCAACAACAAGTGATGGAAGTCGGTTCCCACCAACCAACCACCCGCTGGCCAAAGGCAAATTTCCGCACATCTATCCGACATCCGTCCTTCCTCAATTTGAATTTATGCCCTCTGAGCTGATTATTCTGAGCAAGATGAAGAATCCCATTGGCATTGAGCATGCTCAAACCATTCAAAGCCTTATACACCTCTATCAGATCACCTCGCCGGTGCCTAGTCTCCAGACTCTGTAATTTGCAAAACTTAAGCCTTTCTTCGTAAGAGCAACCCTTTGTTCCATTCACTAATCTTGTTGCCCTTCTCCAAGGTGGAGCAGGTGCAGTTGTGTCTTGAAAAATTGCATTTAATTTGACATTCCAACTGTGAACAAGCTCTTTGATCCTGAGCGAGGCAGGTCTATTTTCATTTGGCTTGCTCTCATAGAAGGCTTCCCAACGAGTATTATAAAGATACTCCCAACTTGGGAATATCTTTATAATACAGTGCGATGGTAGACTCCAGATCTTAGCAGGGTACTGAAGCAGTAGCGTTTTTCTGTGCAGGTGTAATGGGGGGGATCATGCGCTTCAATATAAAGACTTTGGATCGGAGAAGTCCTGAAAGCTCCTAGTGCAGTCCTCAGAGCACTGTGATGGATCACATTTAGCTGTTTTAAAGTAGTGTTTTGGGCAGAGTCATACACTGGACAACCATAATCTAGTCGTGAACGGATTAAACATCTATAAAGATGCAGTAAAGTATATCGATCAGCTCCCCATGACATTGACGAGACCGATCGAAGTATATTCAAATGCTTCATACAAGAAGTTCTCAAATAAGTGATATGAGCTTGGAAATTTAGTTTGCTGTCTAATATTAGTCCAAGAAATTTAACGGTATTAACAAGCAGGATTGGAGTATTGTTTATTTGTAGTTCAGGTTCGGGATGGAGAGCTTGCTTCTTGCAAAAGTAAGTGACAGTGCATTTCTTTTCTGAGAGTTTGTAACCATTCTGTGAAGTCCAGGATTCTATTTTGGTTATGGCAAGTTGGAGCTGCCGTTCGATGGTATTCATACTTTGAGACTGACAGGAAATGGTAAGGTCATCTGCATACATATAAGTTCGAATGGTTTTTGGGACATCTCGTGTCATGCTGCTCACTCGGATTGAAAACAGTGTTGGACTAAGTATTAATCCCTGCGGGACTCCCTCTTCCTGAATGTGAGATGTAGAGTACATTTTTATATCGGACCTGAAAAGAACGCAATTGCAGGAAATTTTGAATTATTTCCGGCAAATGGCCCCGAAGCCCCAGATGGTAAAGGTCCCTAATAATACCATGACACCATGTAGTATCAAATGCCTTTTCAAGATCTAAATTGACCATGACTAGATGTTGTTTCATGACAAAAGCATTGTGGATATGAGATTTGGCTTTGATAAGCACATCCAGCATTGATCTATTCTTCCGAAAGCCATACTGTTGTTCTGGAAGGGGATTCTCTGACTCCAGGATGTAGGTGAGTCTAGTATGAACCACCATTTCGAAAATTTTTCCCATGCAGCTCGTAAGAGATATTGGCCTGTAATTTTCAACACAGGAAGGATCTCTTCCTGGTTTTGTAAGGCGATAATGAATGAATGGCGCCATGAAGAAGGATAGGCATTTTCAGAGAAGATCCGATTATAAAAAATTAATAGGGTTCTCAAGTCTTCTCCAAGTAAATACTTAAGCATAATGTAATGAACTCCATCTGGACCTGCAGTGCTATTGGAAGATTTGTTTAATGATTCTTGAAGTTCTATTAATGTAAATGGTTGGTTGTACGGCAATGAACGGTAGGTGAAGAAGTTGATTTTACCTGCTTTGATGTTCTGGAAGGTGGATGCATAGGTGACAAAAGCTGAGATTTTTGCAAATGATTCTGCTAATGCATTTGCAACTTCTTCAGTAGTAGAAATGTCTTTCCCTTTCCAATGAAGTATCGGAGAGGGCAGCTGAGCAAATTTGCCATTTAATGCCTGTATTCTTTTCTAGATGGCCCATGTATCTGTGTCTTTGGTAATGGTTGAGGCAAAAGCAATCCATGAATCCTGTTTTGCTTTGAGTCTTTTAAAAGCAATTAGGTTACTAGAGGTGGGATACTTGCAGAAATTATTCCAAGCATGGTTTTTTTCCCTGTTTGGCAATTAAACAATCTGTATTCCACCAGTGATTTCTGTGTTTGCGATAAGGCGTAGATTTTTGAATGGAAACATTAGCTGCAGTCAGAATCTGATTGGTTATATAAGTATTTACTTCATCAATATGTTGTCTTTGGACATAAAACCTGTCTAAGAGTATCTGGGCAGAATAGCCAGCCCAGTTTGCCTTTTTAAACTGCCAATTGGATTGTTGAACAGGATTTGGAGTTACCCTTGTTTGTAGTGAGCAAATAATTGGAAAGTGATCACTGTTAAAGGGATCAGTTAAAAGCGACCATGTCATGATTAGAAAGATAGATGGTGAACAAATTGACAAGTCTATTGCAGAAGCAGATCCTGTTTGTAGGTGTATGTAAGTAGGAGATCCAGAATTTAATATATTAAGATCATTATTGTTCATGAATTCCTCCATCAATTTGCCTCTTCTATCCACTGTAGCAGACCCCCACAATGGATGATGTCCATTAAAGCCATAAAAGAGACAAACTGGAGTGAGAAGTTGTGAAATCAGGCTGTAAAGTTCTGAATGCGGAAGTGGTAGAGATGGTGAAATATAAATGGAAACAATGGTAACTGAAATACAAACTGCAATACGAGCTGCCACAACTTCTAGAGTGGTTCTCAATTGGATCGGCATCGGCCTGGATGTCAGAGTTATCAAGAATAGCTACTCTGCCACGGGTGGGGGAGTTTGAACTCCTATCTCATCTGTATATCACATAATTTGAGAATTTTGGTGAAATTTGGGGTGACAAGAAAGTTTCCTGTAGGCATACACCTATGGGATTGAATTGAGCTAGTAAATCCCTTAAGTCATCAGAATGACTACTTAGTCCTCTGCAGTTCCATTGTATGGTTATACAATATTTAGATTTAGCTGAGGATGATTCGTCTGGCTGTTTTTTGTTCATGCGACATTTTTTCCGGTCTTTTTTTGGGAATGTGGGGTGTCCAATATCCATGGCGTCATTTGCATGGAGTTCTAGAATGGGCTCCTCGTTACCTAGCAGCTCATCTACATCCATATTATTGGTAGCCAATTCCATTTTTTTAGAGACTGAGTGAGATTTTAGTTGTTCTTTTTCAACTGGGACCGATGGGGTATGAGTAGGGATGCTGACTGGAGTATTAGTGGCTTTGCTAGTTTTTTTTGGAGGATTATCTTTTTTAGAGGTTGAAAGTGTAGATTTAAGCCAATTCGCTAGAGAGGCATTAGGCAGAACTGATCTGCCTAATATCCGTTTGAACTGCAGTAGAAACAAAGTTTCGAGTGCGAGCTGCATGAGAATGACCACTAGGCTAGTCGACATAACTTGTCTACGTGCCTCAGGAAACGTGACTTTATTTTCAATTTTGTATTTTTGAATTTTCTTTCCTGTTATCCACAGCACACAAGTTTTGGAAAAGGCTGGATGGCTACCTTTGCAGTTTGGACAAACAGGGGTTTTGACTGAACAATCCGCTTGGGGGTGATCTTTACAGCTGCAGATGGGACATATGGCTTCCCCTCGGCAAGCCTGCTGGGAATGACCGTATTTCTGACATTTAAAGCAACGAACAGGATTCGGGATGTATGGTCGAATCTGACAGTTTAAATAACCAGCTTTAATAAAGGATGGTAAGTCTGGAGTGCTAAATATCAGAACGATGGATCTTGTTGGAGTAAGATTTCCATCTTTTTTCGTCATGATCCATTTTACATTTATTACTTTCTGACTGCTGAGTTCTTGGAGTAGTTCTTCTTCGGAGACTGTAATTAGGTCCCACTCACTGATGACACCTTTTGATGAATTTAGTGTTTTGTGGGGATTCTACTTTCAACACACCAAATGTTGTTGTTTTTAACAGCCGCTCAGAATGATTTGAAGTGGCTGTTTCTATCAGAAGGTCTTCGGATTGCAGTCTTTTAACCATTTTTGGTGATCCAGCAATAGACTCCAAGATTTTCTGAATTAAGAATGGTGATAAATTACCCACAGGTTGGGCGGATAGGGAATGAATCACCAGGAAGTTTGGACGATCGTCATGACATCCTGCTTCTCTTCGCAGTCTTTTAGGTTGATTTGAGTCATGGTAAGTGTTAGAAGCTTCCACTCTTGAGCTCAAAGGCTCTAAGTTTGGTTAATGATTTTTATCCATGATGGCTCCTTTTGGCCCTGGGAGTTAGCCTTTACCACCCAGGTTACCGGCCCTGCCATGGGGAGGCAGGAGCAGTGCCGCTTGGTGGCCAAGTGTAGAGTTAGTTAGTAAGTTAGTACAGCTAGATAAATTAAAGAAAAAGGTACCTGCCTTCTTCTAGGCTTTTTCTTGGTGTTTTTAAGTAAGTAGAGGTATTTAACAGAAAATTTTAATTCTACGAGAAAAACAAGGAAAATTCTATTGCTGGGAGGAAAAACGCTTTATAAACATGCAAGAATCGCTTTGCACTCAGGGCCGACTCTGATGAGTATAATAAACTGTACAGGGAAATAGAGTGGGCCAGTAAATCAGAGAGTCTTATAATGGGGGATTTCAATTTCCCAGATATTGATTGGAATTTGTGGGTTGGGCACTCACACACTAGCAAGGCTTTTGTGGATTTATTGGATGATTGTTTTCTACATCAGCATTTTTGGGAGGCAACTAGAGGGAGTAATACTCTTGATCTGATTACCAGTAGTGATTCTTCATGCATTAAGAATCTGCAGATAAAGGAACCACTAGGTGGCAGTGATCACAGTGTGCTGAAGTAGGATTTCCTCAAAGAGGTAACTACCATCAGGGGTAAAGGGAAGGGTTTTTGCTTTCGTAAAGGTGACTACGGTGCTCTGAGACAGTATTTAAATTCTATATGGTCGGACCAACTGATGATGTTACCAACAGCAAATTCAAAATCGGAAGCATTCAACGAATTTATTTTGGAAGCTACTAGGCTTTACATATCAACCAAGAATATTGTTCAAGGTTTAGGCCTAAATGGATGTCAGATGAACTAATGAGACATATGGCAGAGAAGAAAAATACATGGGATACATATAAATTAATGGGTGACATGGAAGTTTATGATAGATATAAGCTGGCCTATAACCAAGTCACAAAGGAGATTAGGCAAGCAAAGGCAGATTATGAGAAATCTTTGGCAAAGGATGCAAAGGAAAACAACAGAGTTCTTTACCTATGTAAACTCTAGAAGGAAAGGGATGAACCAGATTGGTCCACTGGATATTGATGGTTCAACTGATGACGATCCTGCTCAGGTGGCTAACAAACTAAATGAGTATTTTGCATCTACATTCACACATGAGGAGTTATTCAGGGAGGGGAATGCCAGAGGCGAGTTAAACTCTGGCAGTAAGCTAGATGATTTTGTAATAACTGAGAGGAAAGTGGAGGAGAAATTGTTGAAGATAAACATAAAAAAGGCACCAGCGGTGGATGAGATCTATCCAGTTATATTAAAGGAGGTAGCAAAGGAAGTAAGCAAACCCTTAGCCATAATTATGAGAGCTACTTTGGACTCGGGGGAAGTATGGATGGACTGGAGATGTGCAAATGTCCAATTCACAAAGGAAGATCAAAGAGCGACACAAGTAATTATAGACTTGTTAGTTTAGCTTCTGTTGGGAAAATTAATGGAGGCACTGGTTAAAGAAGCACTGCAGGATCATCTAGACAAGACTTCAGTTATAGCTCGGACACAGCATGGTTTTGTTAAGGAAAAGCCTTGCCTGACCAATTTCATTGGATACTATGATGTGGTGACAAAGGAACTGGATGCAGGGAATAACTTTGATATCATATATTTGGACCTTAAAAAGGCCTTTGATACTGTTGCACATGGAAGACTGCTGCACAAATTGGAGCAGTGTGGCATTGGAGGCAAATTGCTGCTATGGATAAAGGGATAGTTGAGTGGGAGAAGACAGAGTGTGGTAATCAATGGATGTTGTTCATCGTGGACTGATGTTATTAGTGGAGTCCTTCAGGGTTCAGTGTTGGGTCCATTGTTGTTTTCTGTATTTATAAATGATATTGATGATGGTATATCAAGCTTAATGTCCACGTTTGCAGATGATACGAAGGTTGGCAGGATTGTTAAGGACACTAATGACAGTTCGCTGCACCAGGATCTAGAAAAGTTTAGCAGATGGGCTGAGAGGTGGAAAAGGAAGTTTAACATTGACAAATGTAAAGTACTACATATGGGAAGCAGTAACCCCAGAGTAACATATAAACTCTGTCTACGCTGACAGTGGTAGAGAACGAAAAGGACCTGGGGGTAATTGTGCAGGCAGATATGGAGTTTTCTGAGCAGTGCAGACGGTCTGTAAGAGTAGCTCATGGTGTCTTGTCAATGATATACAGGAATTTTTCTAGCAGGGATAAGGAGGTGATTATCTCCTTGTACAAGGCAATGGTCAGGCCTCACCTTGAGTACTGTATACAGGTCTGGAGGCCTCATTTTAAGAAGGATGTCCAGCTGTTGGAACGAGTACAGAGAAGGGCAACAAGATTAGTGAATGGAACAAAGGTTGCTCTTAGAAGAAAGGCTTAAGTTTTGCAAATTACAGTGTCTGGAGACTAGGCACCTGCGAGGTGATCTGACTGAGGAAAGACAGATGTAGGATAGATGTGATGAAGTTTGCCTTTAGCCAGCGGGTAGTTGGTTGGTGGAACAGACTTCCATCCTTTGTTGTGGAAGTTGATAACCTAAATAAATTTAAGGCTGAGCTGGACAGGTATATGCCTCTACCAATGCTAATGCTAGTTGGCCAAACCTACTGGCTGCAGACTGGTAAAGACATCAACGCCATGAGAGAGGGAGAGACCTAGAAATACCTGAGGATGATGCAGGCTCAGCAGTTACAGCACAAGGAAATCAAGGCCTGCCTGACCGAAAAATACCACCAGAAACTCAGAAGCCTGTGAAAGCAAAGCTGAATGGAGGGAACACAGCCAAAGCCATAAACACCTATGCGGTCCTAGTGCTAACATACTCCTTCAAGATCATAGATTGGACTAATACCGAGCTGGAGGATATCATGAGAAAGACAAGGACAATGATGACCAAGAGCAGCCAGCACCACCCAAAGTCAGCTGTGGGGAGATTTACAATAGCTCGGAAAGAGGGAGGAAGGGGCCCAATGGTCTTCACTGAGCAAAATAAAACGGTGATAACTAACCAGAAGGATTACTTCCAGAAAAACACAGCAGCACCCCACCAGGCCATAAGGAAGATAGACAAGTGGCATACTTCCACCACTCAACCTAAGCAAGGAGTCCACACCCACCCAGATGGCACAAACAAAGCTAGAAAGATGGGCAATTAAGACACTCCAGGGTAGACACTATAGTGACCTCCATCAACATCACATAGATAAAATGCCTTCCAATGCATGACTCACGAGAAGGATGCTCTTCCCCAAGATAGAAGGATCCATGTTTGCCCTCCAAGACCAGGTAATCAACACCAGAAACTATAGAAAATACATTGCCATGGAGCCTGGGGTGGGTGTCAGATGACACATGTCGCTGATGCAACCTGGCCTAAGAAATGATCCAACATATCACTGTGGGATGCAAAGTGACCACCCAGATGGAGTACACTCGCAGACACGACCAGGTAGCCAGGATAATACATAAGAAGCTAGCAAGGAAATAACAGTTGATCAAAGAAAGTGTACTGTATTACAAGTGTGAATCCCAGGCAGTGCTAGAGACCCCAACCCACAAGCTGTACTGGGACTGTGCCATAATAACAGGTAAGACAATCCCACACAACAGACCGGACATAACGCTTGTCGACAAGAAGGAAAAGGCTACCTATCTGATTGACACGGCAGTGCCCAACACTGGCAACTTTCAGAAAACCCATGAGGAGAAAATCAGGAAGTACATGAACCTAAGACTAGAGATCAACGAGATGTGGCATATGCAACAAGTAACAACCATTCCAATCATCGTGTCAACCACTGATGTGGTGCCAAAGACCCTACATAACAGCGTAGCAGCATTAGGTCTCCCAGAGAACACTTACAAGGAACTCCAGAAAGTCGCAATCCTGAATATCTGTAGAATTTCCAGAGAGTTCCTCAACCAAGTGTAACACCAGACATGACAACTATCCTGTGTACTTGGTAGCAATACCTGTCACGGGGGTTGAACCTGCCCCCTATCAAGGAGAAATAATATAAGATCAAGAATAATAATAACACAGCAGTGCCCAATGCTGACAACCTCCAGAAAATCCCCGAGGAAAAGATCAGGAAATACATGGACCTAAGACAGGAAATCAAAGAGATGTGGCATATGCAACAAGTAACGACCATCCCGATCATTGTGTCAACCACCGATATGGTTCCAAAGGCCTTACATAACAACCTAGCTGCAATAGGTCTCCCAGAGAACACATACAAGGAACTCCTAAAAGTTGCAACTCTGAACATCTGTAAGATAGTCAGAGACTTCCTCGACAAACAGTAATACCAGACATAATAAACACTGCATGCACTCAGCACCAGTACTTGTCACAGGGTGGAACCCCCATCTGGGAGAAATAATATAATAACAATAACAATATTAATAATAATGATACAATTGTACTGTATTATTATTATTATATATTATAAACTCCAATGACCTGGTAGTCATGCTGGAGTATTAACAAGAATATTCAATTTATAATAATACAATAAAATATTTTCTTTTTATTATTGTATTTAGGTGGTTTATTTGCAAATTTCATCTGAAACTTCTCCTAAAGCTATGGCCAGATGAGCAAATTCTTATTATTAACTGCATTTCTATTCACCTATCTGGCCATAGCCTAAAACAAGTATTTTTTTACTATAATTATTTATTAAAATGTAATTATATTAAAATGTTAATAAATCTTAACATTAAAACGTTATTATATTGCATGCAAGGCTTATTTAGAAATTTCTGAAACTTGAGATTTCTCCTAAAACTGCATTTCTATTCACCTATCTGGCCATAGCCTAAAACAAGTATTTTTTTACTACAATTATTTATTAAAATGTAATTATATTAAAATGTTAACATTAAAACGTTATTATATTGTATGCAAGGCTTATTTAGAAATTTCTGAAGCTTGAGATTTCTCATTTAAGGCTATGGGCCAGATGAGCAAATTTTTATATTAACTGCCTTCTTATTCACTCGTCTGCACATAGTCTAAAACAAGTTTTTTTTTTTTTTTTCTTAGTACCAATATTAATTAAAATGTAACTTGGAATGTTGTTGGGAGGTGGCAACATATTCTAATGTGATCACTTGGCACTGTGCTGTATCAGCAACACACTGCCCAAAGCTGAACTTAATGAGATCTAATCTTCTATTGCTTCCCAAAATTTTATATTTGTGTACCCTTGTCCTTGTTTCACTTACCAACATGCAAATCACACCCATAAATTCTACTTATTTCTTTATGAAC
Organism: Mastigoproctus giganteus; assembly: GCF_048544385.1. NCBI lineage: Eukaryota > Metazoa > Arthropoda > Arachnida > Uropygi > Thelyphonidae > Mastigoproctus > Mastigoproctus giganteus. The sequence goes on from NC_143577.1 coordinate 163,732,277, forward strand.
CTTAAGCTTGAAGAATAGGGTGGATGCCCTAGAAGGATTAAACTGAGGGACACGTCAAGCTCTCAGCGGCCATCAATACCAGAGCTTGAACTTGATCATCAGGCAATACCGTGACAATCTCCAAGACAGAATGCACTGTTCCTGTAGGAGCTAGTTGTTGTCAGTGACTCTATTGTCAAGGAAATGGGGGATCTGAAGCGAGTTCTAAAGCTCGTACTGAAGAGAAATTTGGATAACAGGTACAATAAAGAATGCACACCCCATTTATTGGGAAAAAAAAATGTTACAAAATTTGTCACTATATGGCACTGTGGCAATACAAATCATTTGAACCACGCTAGAATTGTTCAATGTGTCCTCAGTTTTGGTCAACAACAGTTTCCATTCAAAGAACAGCAGTTTCTACAGCAGAACATAACATGTCAACTGGAATAGCCAGCACATGACAGCTAATGCTGTTCTTCAGATCTGCCAGAGTTTGACATCCTTCCCAATACACCTGGTTCTTCAAAAAACCCCACAACCAGAAGTTGCATGGGGTGAGGTCCAGTGATCAGGGTGGCCAAGATGTATGGAAACAATGGCTGATGACCCGTTCGTCTGTAAAGTGTTGCCTTAGCAATCTTTGGACACAATGCTGGATGTGGGGGTGGCGCACCAACTTGCACAAATATGGTATCCTGAAGGCACCCACATTGTTGCAGCTCTGGTATTGCAAAATTTTCCAACATTTCATAATGTCGCTGTCCAGTGATGGAACAGGTGCAGGGTCCAGTTCGTGTTACCTGTTCAAAAAAAAAAATATGGCCCAATCATGAATGTGGCCATAAATTCACACCACCCTGTCACTTTTGGAGAATGCAATGGGGCCTCTTGGATAACTCGAGGGTTTTCTGTTGCCCAAATGCGACAGTTGTGCATATTCACTTGTCCATTTAAGTAGAAGTGTGCTTCATCACTCCAAAGGATGTTCCATGGCCAAGCGATATCCACTGTCATTCGCGCCAGAAACTGAAGTGCATATGTGAAACAAATATCTGCATTGCCATGCTTTAGCTGCTGTAGCATGTGCACTTTGTAAGAATAGTACCGCAACACCTGACGCATTACTAGCCTTACAGTGGAATACGGCATATCCACTTCATGACAAACAGCTGGCACATTTGCACTACCACATGGAGATTGACTTGATAAATCCACGATAGTCATAGCCACATCTTCAACAAGAGAGGAGTCCACTCGTTTTCGACCTCTACCTGGTTGAACACCAAGATGTCCTGTCGCTTCAAATTTCGCAATCATTTTGCGGACAGTGCAAACAGTCGTAGGTCCACACCTTATGCTCTTCTGACACCAGAATTCTCTCATAGCCGCAGCTGCATTATTGCTGTTTTGATAGTATAGCTTCACTAATAGTGCTTTTTCCTGCAATGTTGTTGAAAATTTCTGCTGCAGTGCAGGAAAAACATTTACTGTATGATTTTGAAGAGACTGCTTTGTTTTTATATAGTACAGTAGAGCTGAGTAGTGGCGCTGTGGCAATAACTTACGATTATGCAAATAACGTAAGTTATTTGCATAATCGTAACTAAAATAGTTACACGCCATACAGTGACAAATTTTGTAACTAATTTTTTTTCCCAATAAATGGTGAGCACATTCTTTATTGTATCTCTTGTCCAAATTTATCTTCAGTATGAGCCTTAGAACTTGCTCCAGAGCCCTCTACATAGGGATACTTTAATTTTAACAACCCTGTATATTGTGCAAAAAGAACAGATGGAAAAGGACCATGTCTGCAACTATGTCTGCCAGGAACAAAAGTTGATGACACTGTAGAACAGATATCATCTTTTAAAGGCACAAGGGGTGATACTGTTGTCATGTTGGTGCTAATAACATTAGGAGTAGGAGATCTGCAGACTTACTTAACAAGTACATGGCACCATAATGTTAAAAAAAAAAGTGGTGAGTAAGCATTAAATTTAAAAGTGTATGCAATTCTGCCCAGACATAGGAGGGAGTATATGATGAGAGCTTTGGCAATCAATTTGGTCCTGGAGAGATTGTGGAAGGAACATGGAGTAGAATTTTTCTTAGCACGGTCTGTGCTTGTTAACAGGAGAGACTGTTTCTACAGGGATGGGATACACTCAAATAGAGAGGATGCAAGAATATTTGCTAATACTATGAAGGCAGGGTTAAGTGGATCGAAAAACTGCTAGCTTTGGGGGTGGGTGGATACACAGACTAATATATTAACAATAGCCACAGGTAGAGGTGAAAGTGATTCTTGCACTGCTTCTATTGGAATGAGCAGCAGCCAGGAAAGCAAGGTGCTGGAGGTTTCAAGAATTGCTGGGAGTCATCTTGGAACAAGTAAATACTTGGACTGTGTTTGGGTAATTAAGAATAAGAACAGCTGCATATACACTAATGCTACAAGCATAGTAAATAAATTTGATGAATTTGAAGTGCTGATCAAAACATCAAAGCAGACCTTTTGGGATATCAGAGATGTGGTGCCACTCAGATATAAAGGATGCAGAATTTGAATATGGGAGTACAATGTGTACAGAGAGAGAGAAAACACAGGACAGGAGGAGGAGGAGGGAGAGGGGTTATGCTTTTAGTTAAGAAACATAAAATCTAAGGCAGTGCATCCATTTGACATAGGTGGCCAGTGCAATATTTGACATAGGTGACCAGTCAATTTTGTGTAACGTAAGCACCGGGAAAGCAAAAATAGCAGTAAGAGTGTGTTATTGGCCTAATGACTTTGATAAGTACAATGAACAACTGTAAAGAGAAATGGGGTGGGCCAATATATCAGAATGTCTTATAATGGGGGATTTTAACATTCCCAATATTGACTGTAACTTGTGAGTTGGTCGCTCACACACTAGCAAGACTTTTGTGCATTTATTAGATGACTGTTTTCTACAGCAGCACGTTTAGAAAGGCAAAAAGCCAGAGTAACATTTATGACTTTATTATCAACAGTGACCATTCAAGCATAAAGAATCTCCAGATAAGAGAACCACTAGGGGACACTGATCAGTGTATTGATTTAGGATTTACTTAAAGGTGTAACTACCATCAATCAGGGTTAAAGGGAAAGATTTTTTTATTTAGTAAATTTGACAACAGTGGTCTCAGACAGTTTTTAAATTCTATACAGTTCGACCAACTGATGATTTTAACATCAGCAAATCCTAAACAGGAAACATTCAAGGAATTAATCATAGAAGCTACTAGCCTTTTCATACCAACTAAGATATACTCTTCTAAGTATGGACCTAAATGGATGTCAGTTGAAACTCGTGGCAGAGAAGAAAAATGCATGGAATGCATATAAATTATCAGGCGACACAGAAGCCTATGGGCAGATATAAATTAGTCTGTAATCAAGTCACAAAGAAGGTTAGGCAAGCTAATGCACATTATGAGCAGTCTCTGGCAAATAATGCAAAGAAAACCAGCAAAGACTTCTTTATTAACATTAATAAAGAAGTCTTTGTTTATATTAACAGTAAAAGAAAGGGACTGAATCACATTCATCCACTTCATGTGAATGATTTAACTGCTGATGATCCTACTCAGGTTGCTGATGAACTGAATGGGTATTTTGCATCTACATTCATACAAGGAATATTTTAAGGAAGGAATGCCAGAACTTTATCAAACTATAACTGGGAGCTAAATAATCATGATAACGGTGATGAAAGAAGAAGAAAAACTGTTGAGGCCAAACATAAAAAAAGGCACCTAGATGAATGGGATCTATCCAATTATTATAAGGAGGCAGCAAAGGAGGTAAGCAAACACTTTATCCATAATTATGAGAGCATCTTTGGATTCAGGATAAGTCCCAGTGGTCTAGAGGTGTACAAATGTATCACTAATTCACAGGACCAAAGGGTCCTTCTGTGAATGAGTAATTGCAGACATGCTAGCTTAAATTCTGTTCCAGAGAAAATAATGGAGTCACAGTTAAAAGAAGTAATGCAGGATCACCTAGACAAGGCTACAATTATACTTAAGACAGAATGGGTTTGTTAAAGGTAAATCTTATCTGATCAATTTGATTGGATACTAAGATGTGGTCAAAAAGGAATAGGATGCAAAAAAATAATTTTGATATCACATAGGATTTCAAGAAAGCATTTGATACTATTGCATGCACATAAAAGACTGCTGTATAAATTGGAGCAGTGTAGCATTAAGGGCAAGTTGCTGTTATGGATAAAGGGATGGTTGAGCGGGAGAAGACAGAGTAGAAATCAATGGACATTACTCTCCATGCACTAATGTTATTAGTGGAAACCCAAGGTTTCGGTGTTGAGTCAATTGCTGTTTTCTATATTTATCAATGATATTGATGAAGGCAATTTGGGCTTATTGTCCAAGTTTGCAGATGATACAAAGGTTGGCAGGAGGGTGGTTAATGACAGGAATGGCAATATGCTACTGCAACAGGACCTAGAAAAGTTAGGCAAGCAGGCTGAGAAATGGGATTGTAGTTCAATATTGACAAATGCAAAGTACTGCATAAAGATAGCAGTAACCCCAGAGTAGTGTACCAATTATGCAGTACTACACTCAGGGTAGTGGAGAATGAAAAAGACCTGGGGGTAATTGTGCAGTCAGATATGAAGTTTTATGAACAATGGAGACAAGTTCTAGGGACAGCTTGGCTGCATTCATGGGGTTCTGCCAATGTTATATAAGAAATTTGCTAGCAGGGATAGGGATAAGGAAGTGATTTTGCCTTGTATATGGCAATGGCTTGAGTACTGCATATAGGGTTGATGGCCTCATTTTAGAAAGGATGTAGAGCTGCTAGAACGAGTACAGAGAAGGGTAAAGAGATTGGTAAGGCAAATAAAAGGGTGCTCTTACCAAGAAAGGCTTAAGTTCTGCAAATTGCAGCATCTGGAGACTAGGCAATTACTATTTAATTGAGGCTATATATGAGGCTATATGAGGTGATATGATTGAGGTGTTTAAGGCTCTGAACTGAACGAGCAAGGTGAATGCTGATGGGATCCTTCCTCCTGCTCAGACTACACATGAGGAAACACAAATTCAAATTGAGTAAGGACGGTTGCAGAATAAACGTGTGGAAGCTTGCCTTTAGCCAGTGGGTGGCTGATTGCTGGAACAAACTTCTGTCTGTTGTTTTGGAAGTTGATAGCTTAAATAAAGTCAAGGAAAAACTAGACAAATTATTGGAATGAATGAATAGGTGAAATGGGAGATAGTTTTTTTTTTTTTTTCTGGCCAATGCTGTATAAGCTTGTTTTCTTGCATAATTTGCCACTACTAATGGTAATGAAGGTTCAAGTGAAACCTTGATGCATATCTTTGGTTAAATTTTAGCAGTTTCCCTGAACCTTTAACATGTCCTCTATGCCTTCAATCTCTCATTATAAGACAGATCTCTCCTATCATATCTGGACAAAACTGCAAACACAAAAACACTTTGACCTGACACAACATTTTTTTTCAGCATGACCTTATACTTCTAAACTAGGTCTTCAGTTTGTTTATGCAATAAATCATTAGTATCCATATATATATATAATCATACTTCCTTTAGTCCCCTTAAGAACTGACAAATAATTTGTAACATCCTCAGTCTTAGCGTCACATAGACATATTTTAGTTCTATGGAGGGTTGATTCAGCCTTTTTTGATAATGATTTTGATAATCCTTTAAAACTACGAAATTCCATGCCGCCGCCACCGGTTGTGTTCTATTTGTTTTCCTTGCTCATGGACTATCGCACGGCATAGCAATTTCTATTGAAGTAAATGGTGCTACAAAACTGCCAAGTCGATCTTGTCCTATTCCTGCTGGCAGACTTTCCATAAACCATCAACAGTTCTGGGGTGGCAGTTTCTGAGTGCTCTTTTCAAAAGTCCGAATGCACAAAAATCCATGGGTGCGGCGGCAGGAGATTTAACAGGTATATCTTCAAACGGGATGAACGAATACCTGTCACCACTTCCATTCTCCGCAAAAAAGCGCAGGTGGAACGTGACGTGTGGCTGCACACCTTATGTAATCTTCCAACCATGGGTCCCATTTCCGAGGCATGTCGACATTAAAACAACTTCTACAACTGATAACACCTGTTCATAAGGTTTGGAACCGCACAAACGGCATACAACAGCAATTTACATTGCTGTTGTATGCCGTTTAATGTCAAATTTTAATTGTTTAATGTCAAGCAGGATTAATGTCAAAATCGTTACCTTTTCAGCGTCAGAACCGTACAATGTGGGTATTTCACATTCAAACAACGGCTGTAGAACTTCAGTCTGCTAATACATTGAGTTGACTTTCACGTTTTTAGCGACTCTACACAACTCAAATTTGCCATTATAACAAAAACCGGCTACAACCATAAAACCTCAGCTAAAACTTTCCTTGCACCGACGCACCCATGTTGGAAAGGCCTTACGATTATGTGGACAGTAATAAATTTGTCGAATTTTTTTGCAATTGGAGAGGTATAGCCACACTTCTTCCAATGTTGCTACGAATTTCCACCTTTCAGCTGCCAGATATTTTTCATAGAGTTTTCGGGCATTGACCCGCCGCTCTGCAATGTGTCTTGCTCCTAAGTGGTGTACGCGGGCATTGTGCTTCTTCTCCAGTTGCAAATTTTCGTTGATTATGTGACAAATGGTTGACTGGGAGGTTCCCACACATGACGTTATAGCTCTTTGGGTTTTTGGATTTTCACTGACAATGAGCGATTGCACTTTTCGTACTACCTCTCTCGTCGTTCGACTTGGAGCAAGTTGCAGTTTCTTCAGTGTTTTCTGCCCACTTGCAGCAGCATCGCGGAATTTTCCTTTGCCATTCAAAACCTTATGGATACCAAACTTTGATACACTAAAATTTTTCGACTTGCACCTATCAATAATTTTCATAACTGTACCCTTCTTCGGAAAGTGCAGTTATGTAACCTTTCAACTATGGGTCCCATTTCCGAGGCATGTCGACATTAAAACAACTTCTACAACAGATGCACCTGTTCATAAGGTTTGGGACTGCGTCTGCGCGAAAAAAAAAATTTACATTGCTGCCATATGTCACAAGCAGGATTAATGTCAAAATTGTTATCAAAAGGCTGAATAAACCATCTGTATTTCATCTATCTTTTTATTTATTTTTATTTTTTTTTTTACAGAAAATGTTTCCCCCTTTTCTTACAATCATCATCATCATCAACCATTTTCAATCCACTGCAGGATGAAGGCCCCTCCAGCAACTTTCCAGTTCCTTCTGTTTTGTGCAATGGCCATCCATTTACTACCAACGAACTCATAAATTGCATATGTCCATCTCCCTTGTTGTCTTCCAGGTTTTCTTTTAGCTCCTCTTGGGTACCATTCTGTTATTTTCTTAGTCCCTCTGTCATCATGTCTTCGAGCTGTGTCCTGCCCAAGTCCATTTCAATTCTTTAGTTTTGATAAGAATGATCTTTATTCATGTTTGCTGCCTAATCCATGTATTTCCTCTTCTTATCTAACAATCTGATTCCTAATATAATTCATTCCATTCTTCGCTGTGTAGTTTCAGCTTCTCTTCCATTCTTTTGGTGAGTGCCCAAGTTTCACTTCCATAAGTCATGGTGGGGAGTATACATTGGTTCATTATTTTACATTTCAGACAAACTGGGATATTGCTCTTCAGTATGTGACTATATTTCCTGAATACTATCCATCCAAAATTTATTCTTCTCTTGACTTCCAGCCATTTACCATTATTACAGATAATAATTTGCCCCAGATAAGTATATGAATCCACCTTTTCAATTACTGCTCCTTCAATGATTATATTCCTTTCTGTGGCATACTTGTTCATCATTACTTTTGTTTTAGCCATATTCATCTGTAGTCCAAAATCCTTACTAACTCTGCATAACTGAATAAGATTTTCCTCTAATTCTTTGGGATGGTCGCCTATGATCACAATTGTCATCTGCAAATCGTAAATGGTTTAGATACTCTCCATTCACATTGACTCCTTTCTGCAACCAGTCTAATCTTCTGAAAGCTTCCTCAAGGGCAGCAGTAAACAACTTTGGAGATATAGTTCTCCTCGTCAACCTCCTTTCTCAATTTTAAATTTGTTACTATCTTTGTCTAGTCTAATAAAGTAGGTAACGTTCTCATATATTTTCTTCAATATCATAATGTATGGCGTATCTATGCCTTGGCTTTCCAGTACCCAAAACGTTACCTTATGCTGTGTGGAGTCAAATGACTTTTCATAATTCACAAATGGCAGGCATAATGGTGTTTTATATTCATTTGTTTTCTCATTTAGCTGCGATATTACATGAAGATGATCCATAGTTGAGAATCCTGTCCTTCCTGTCGTAAAGCCAGCTTTTGCCCTTTTGGTTGATTCTCATCAAGTATTCTTTCTAATCCTTTAGTAATGACTCTGTGAACAACTTGTAGATGTGGGACAACAAGCTAATTGGTCAATAATTTCCAATTTCTGATTTATCTCCTTTCTTATGCAGCAAAATAATGATTGAATTATTCCACTCCTTAGGTGTCACTCCTTTCCTAATGTTTTGTGAAGAGTCTTGCCAGTTTCTGTCTTGTCCTCCCAATTTTAACAACTCTACACTAACTTCATCTTCACCTGGGGCTTTCTGATTCTTCAATGCATGTTCTACCTCATCAGGAAGGATATCGGGTATGTCGTATGTATTGCTAATTTGTGATCCATCTTCCCCAGTGCTGGCATCATTCCCATGCTCCTTATATAATACTTTATAGTAGCCTTCTGATATTTGAATTATGCCTTCTCTGCTATTTATAAGTACACCATCACCATTCTTCAGTTTCAGTATCATGTCTTTCTATATTACTGCTCGTGGCTGCTGATTTACATCATTTGTTTTCCCTTAATGCTTGTTCTACTTTTCTTGTGTTAAATCTTCTTATGTCCTCTCTCAGTCTCTTTCCAATGGCTTTGCATAACTCAGTATACTCAATTTTATCCTTGTCATTATTTATCTTGCTCTTCATTTGTCATCTTCAATTCAACATGACAAGTGTTTCTTGACTAATTTTTTCTTCTTTGGATTTCTTTTTACCTATAGGTTTCTCGGGCTTTATCACTTTCAGAAAGTTGTATTCCTTGTCGATATCTTGGTCGTGAAAGTTTGCAGAAGCTCAAACTTGTTCTTAAGTTCCAGTACATACTGCTTTTTATCCTCTTCTGTTATCTCAAAGTCCTTCGTATTATTTACTTGAATCAGTTTTTTTCTTTCTTTTCTTACATCTATATCATGTGTGCATCTTATCATTCTGTGATCACTTCGAACATTTACCTTATTCAGAATGGTAACATCATTTACAATATATCTTCTGTTAGTGAGGATGAAGTCTATTTCATTAGTTGTTAATCCATTTAGGCTCTTCCATGTCCACTTTCTGTTCACCCTTTTCTTGAAAAAAAGTGTTCATTAGCTCCCTTTCTGCACTATTTTGTCTCTTTCCAACCTTAGCATTAAAGTCTATGCATTAAAGTCTTAGCATTAAAATAATGGTGTAGTGAGTTTTTTGTTCATCTAGAAGTCTTTCAAGTTCAGTGTACATTTGTTCAACCTCTTCATCATTATGGCTCAATGTTGGTGCATACAATATAATCTCCTGATAATAATATTATTATCATCTCTTTACGAACTAATGTATTTAGCAGCTGTTGATCCATTTTTAGGATGAGGTCACTTGACTGACTTGATTGGTCATAAGTGCTTGATTTGATGCATTATTGGACAAATGCAGATAAGTATGTGACAAGCCATTGATTTTAATATCTTCTAAGGCATCTACCCACTTCCTTGTGGGCTTAATTTTGTCCATTACTATGCCAAGCTTTATCTCAAGTTTGCTAAATTTGCTACATGTTTCTGTTTATATAACAATATAATATCAGTCATACTGCTATATAAATAAATAAATTTTCTGTTTATACTCCAGCACGATAACCAAGTCAGTAGAGTTTACAATAAATTGTCAATACAAATATTTATCGTATTTAGTAGTCACGGGCTTGAACCCTGGTCCACTCAAGGAATGCATGCTATGCACTCTCGCTCCTGACCACTCGGCTACATCAGGCCTTAATATACATACAGACACATACAATGCACAGTTAACAATAGGCTATGCATTGTATCTGTTCATATACATTTGAATCAACAATGTGCATTTCTGTTCAAAAGTACATGTGCATACCTTCAAACAGGTATATTATTATTACACAGTGAAATATGACAAATGAAGAATGACATTTAAAAAAAGCTTTTCTTATCTCTTGAAAACAAGGAAAGGATCATCAAGAAAAGTAGTGGCTCCCAAATGTACTAGTAACAGTTTACAGTTTACGGTGTAATGGGTAAAGTAGCACCAGAGGTTTCTGTTCTCTTGTAGTATACAGAATGTGTAAAGGCCAGATAGCATGGGTTAGTGGGTGTTTGTGAAGATTGGCATTGGATTGTGTTGGAGTTTTATTCATCTGGCCTCTTAGCATAAGGCTTGTGAAACCCCACAACCCCTATTTTCCATCACCTGGCATGGGGAATCGGGTCAGGTAAGTAGGGTGAAATGTCTCTAGCAGGACTTACCCCCCCCCCCCATAGTTGTCTGAGCTTTCTGGAAAGGCCCAAAAAAAATTGTTGGAAGCGAGTGCATCCTAGGCTAAGTTTTCCTCTGTCTGTAGCCTTCAATAAAAAATGCTGTATACTCACCAGGTCTGTATAGGGTGGTTTCGAGCTAGTCATGGAGACTCTTGGGGGAAATCATTTTGTCGCAGCTTCCTTGGTGGTATTTTTCCAGAAGTCCTGCCAATCCTGGTAGAGATGTATGGCGGCTTGTTTTTTTTTTTCTTTCTTGGGATCATTGGTCCAATAGTTTCAGCTAGTAGTCCAGGCCTATGCATACTACCTCCAGGTATAGGAGCAAAGTCCCAGCCAGGACCTGGACAGCAAGTGTGCTTAATGTACAGCATGCCCTTGTGATAGCCAACAGTGCATTTCACTAGACAGATTCTAATTTCCATTTATTCTTCATTATCATTACTATATTGATGACTGGTATTTTGACTGCTTTGTAGAGTTGAGGTTCACCTTTTGAGGGCCCATTCAGACCTACTGATACATGTTATCAGGACCGTGTGAGGGCTGTTCAATAAGGAATGATCATAATTAATTTTTTTCATAACATACTTTTATTAAACATCCATATTATGATGGTCCTTTTCAAAGCAGTCACCATTTGATGAAATGCACTTACTCCAATATTTCTGCCATTCTTCAAAAACATGGTGGAAGCCATTTTTTGTCATATTCAAACACATGTCATATGCAAATAGTCATGGAAAATGCCATGTGATGCTTCCTACTGATATTCTCAACATATCTGCCAGTTGCCTTGTTATACGATGATTATCCCTCACGAGTAGGCGGTGTTTATGGTTTCTGTGGTGACAGCAGTGGTTAGAACTCCAGGACCGCTGATTTTTGTGATTCAATCACATCCATCTTTAAATATTCAAAATCACCTGGGAGCTAACCTATATAGATATCTAGGTTCACCAGAAGCCTCTTTTAACATTCCATATGCTTCAGCTGATGTTTTCTTGAGACAAAAAATATTTGAGAGCAGCATACTGTTCCTTGCATGTCATGTCCATTGTTATGTAGGCAAAACTGAACAGGCATAAATTTGACTGCCAAGGTCACACTATGTACATGAGTCAACTGTGCAGCTGCTATGTGATGCACCTTGGTTTGGTCTTAACTTTTGCAGCTCAGCTAGAAATAGCAAGCAGTATGGTTGTTCATGAAAAATTATGATCATTCTTTTTTGAACAGCCCTTGTATTTTCTAACCTCAGCAAATAGGAAGGTTAGAAGCAGGAAGAAGATTAACCCTGAAATCCAGGATTAGGCCTAGGTAATTGATGTGCACAAACATTTTTATGGGGCTTCCTGTGGTTGGAGGTAGTCTGATACTCAAAATGTCTTTTATAAGGATGGACTTGGTTTTTTCATTTTTTCACAGGAAACCTTCAGCTTGTAGGTGCCACCCATTGCAGTAACTCTCAAGGACTATGTTCACTTGGGATTTCAAGGCTGGCTCCAGGGTTAACCCAGAAAGGAAGAGCTGGGTCATCGGCAAAAGCAACGATAGTGACAGTTCCAAGATCCATGTTCAAGAATTGATTGAGGACAACTGTCCAAAACAGGTCATACAACTAACCTCCGGGACCAACCTCTTGTAACTGATCAGCAGGTCTTCTAACACACAGTGTGAACCATGATGGATCTGTTGGTCAGGTAGTCTTGTAGACATCAATATAAGCTTGTAGGAAGGTTTGCATGGATAAGATGCCTTATGACGCTTGGCCACCATAAGGCATAATGCAAGACAAAGTCTATTGATATTGACATGAAATATTTTTCCTGGGTAGATGTAAGAGCTGTAGCGAGTTGGATTCAGGCATCTTCTGTGAAAAAGTCAGGTTTGAAACCAAACTGGTTGGTGGACATCAAATTTCAGCTGAGTAGTGAGGTGCTATCCTGGAGCAAAGTAGGGTTTCTAAAATCTTGGTTGATAGGATGACAGTAGTGTTGGTGGTTTTTTAAATAGTCTAAGACTGGCAAGTTTCCGTGGGCTGGGAAAGACTCCATTGGCATGCACTTGTTAAAAAGAGCTAGCATGAGGCCAGGATAAAGATTTGCAAATGTTTTCATAGCTTCAACCTCAAGAAGGTCATGTCCCTAACCTTGTTGAGGTTGAAGGTTTTGTTGGTATTTCTGCATTCTAGTTATGCAAGAAGTTCATCCTGTGTGAATAGTGTGGCATCCTGTGTTAAGGTTGGTTCAATGTTATCATTACAATAGGCGGAATTGTCACTGCAGATCTATTGCTGTAGTTCAGGAGCTGTCTGATTAGCCATAGGGAACAAAGCAGTGAGAAGACTGCACATTGATTCTTCCCATATATGGTTGGCATGTCATTCAAGAGTGATAGTTGAGCTGACCACTTCCTCTAGGGAGCTTGTTTATGGCAATGTAGTAGACAGGCCATCAAGGGTCTGCACTTCCTGTGGTTGTTACAAAATTCTGAAGGAAGCCTTTTTCTTTTGCTTATCATCTTCATGTAAGCATTTCTAGTGGTTTTGTACATGGAAGCTAATTCAGCTTGGGGCTAAGAGGTTTTTGCCTGCCCTCTGAAAGGCTTTCTTCTGCATGTTCTTGGTGACAGTGAACATCCAGTTCTTGGCTTCACCAAGGGACCACACTGGTGAATGGTTTCCTTGTAAAGATTGCTTTGTTGCATGCTTGAAGTATGATGTTGTAAAGCAAGTGAGATGTTTCTCCGGACTCAGATGTTCTAGATTGTGAATGGAATTGGCCTGAGGTAAGTGCCCAGTGTTGTTGTTGTGAAAATGTCTCAATTTGCCTTCTTTATGGCATACCTGGTGAGGTCTTGGTGTTGGTGGGGGGGGATCCATTCAGTGTACAAGTGAGAAGGCAGTCACTCTGTGGTCTAGTAATAGTGTAATGTCTCTGAAAGAGATAATATCTATCCCTAATCCCAAAAACTGGGTTGATCTTCAACAAAATCAATGCAATGAGTTGCTAATAGGTTTAGCCATTACAACACATTGTGGCTCCCTTCTTTACCATAAGTCAATTTAGAGATCCTAACCTCCACCATCTGACTCCAAAATGTCCACAAGTTCTGCTAACTTCTTTTTTCCAACTTTTTGGGTTGGGTTGTTTAGAATTTGGACTAAAACAGTGAGGTCATAGGAATCAATATATGATATCTGTAAATTGTGTGTATTATAGGGTAGTCTGGTTTGAGGGGAATGAATAGCCAAAGTTTCCAGAAACAGAAAAAAATGCAAACCTCATCTGAGACAAGCTAACTTGGCCACAGTGTGAAGACAGCCCACAGGTGTTCCTCCAATACTAACAGAGAAACATTTCTCAATTGTCAGGAAGTATTTCTGATAGTGTTAGAAAATATACAAGCATGATGTTTCTACTGTAAAACTGATTCAAACATCATGATGCAGTTCATTCACAACTATTTATGGAATTATTGGCTGGAGAGAACAGATCAATAATAAAGTCTTAAGTTTTAAATATACCATGGGGCAAAATTAATTAGTAAGTTAAATACTTAAATATAGGCAATTCTAATATAGCATCTTCTTTTTGATGACCTTCTATATGGTTACGTCAAGAACACTTACTACTAAAATTAAAAATGCAGACCAGATTGATGTTTTGGTAGATGTAAAATTCTATCTTGTTTCATATAACAATGTAGCCAGGTATTCAATTTACCATATGATACTGTCATATTGTATGGTATAAACACAAAACTTCGGACTTCAAAATTGGTAAAGAAAATAAATGAAAATTTTAGCACCCATTTTGTTGAAGGGAAGTTAAGATATGGGTAACAGTGGTTAATAACTTCTTAAATAATGGGTTGTGAAACATAAGCGTGGTGTAGATGGACAGATTAAGATTAGAGGAACTTAGGGATGGCAATATAACATCATACTAGCACGGGACTGTTAAGATATAATGGTTGCGAATCTTCTATAGGTTTGCAACCATTATATATTAACATACAAGCACAAAAAAAAAAAGGAAAAAAATTGTCTTCAACCCAAAAACATGGAATAGATGGTTTTACTGTACATATGTATTATTTTAATACAGTCTGATCATAACATATGGCTTTCACGAGTATAAAAATATAAAAAAGTTTCTCATTTCTTACCAGTCCTGCAATTGATTTTATTAAATTCCTTCCAAGTGAGAGAATCTTGAGGTTAGCTGAAAATATCAAAATAATAGTTAGGTTTATGCACGTGAAATGCTTATATAATTTGCTAATATTCATATAAAACTGCAGCTGAATTTGGTTCAGCAGTACTCACTCAATCCTTGCAGATTAGTAATCTTTTCAATGCAGTTTGTTGACAGTGATAACCACCTGTAAAATAATTATACATATAAATGATAAATGGGTATCAACATCCACACTCAAGCTTCTAATATGCTGGTATGCTTGTATTAATACCAGTACAGTGCTTCCCAAATGGATGCCAATGCCCCCTGTGGGGGGGGAAGATTGACATCCTTTTGAGAAGCATTGTACTTCTCTATTTAAATTACTAATAAAAACTTCTTTATTTCCTTATTTAATAATGATTTTTCTATACTTAGGAATATAAACATATTAGTTAAATCTGTAACATCTGCAAATTCTTTGAAAGTATTTAGCAGAAACAGGTTAAACAGAATATCGAATAATTATTAAAATAACATAGTTATACATGTTTTGTTTTGACAGAAAAAGCTTAGAAATGTCTGAAATAAATCGGGAACACAATATCAAAATACTCATAATACTTGTTAAATATTTTTAAACTAGTTTTATATATGAAAAATCATTTTGATTTCCATGAAGAAGGGGGTAGGCATTAGAAAATAACACAATTTGTCTGGTATAAAAAACACAAATATCTATGGTAAACTGCAACTTTTCTGAAAATATATCATAAATATTATAATATAACTTTCCTTGGAGATAACAAAGCAAGAAATATGTCACACAAGTTCTGACAATTACAAAGGGCTTACAGGGTTGGCAGCTGCAATTCACAATCATGCATACAAGATGACACATTGTATTCTGGGTTCCATATGAGACATTCACAGAAACATGATAGTGAGTGAGCAGTATACCAAGATAATATTTTGTGTGCTATTAAAGAAATTCCATCTGAAATGCTACAGCAAGTATATTGTGAGGATTTGATGAAACATCACCAAGTGAGTAAGAAATTATAAAAAAATAAGAGCAAATAATATGGAATAAGAAGTTTATTACAAAGGCATTTTGCTGCAATACAGTGTACCTGGATATAGATCTATTTTAGTTAAACAGTACCTCACCAACAGGGTAGTGGTGCTAAAGTCAGCAGATGAAAGTTGTTGGATTTTGTACTCCAAATTTAATGGATTAATTTTAGCATTTAAAGTGAGACTTCAATATTAAAATTATACAGGTCTGACAGAGCAATTTGAACTGTACAGGGTGGCATAATTTTTACAGAATAAGGTGGTAAATATATAGCAACAAGTTTAATAATATGTCTTTGACAGCTGAAATATCCTCAGAATTGTAAGCCTGTAATGACTGCCTACATTTTAATATAGGAAATCAAAAAATGAAAGAGTTATAAACCCCATTTGAAATTGGGAGAGTCATGCAATTGAGGACATTGATGAGTGGTTGAGGGAGTTGAAAACTAGTAGGGGGTAAAATTGGGGAAAAATTACTGAATTGATTGGCAGTTAATCAATATTTTATGTTTATTTCAGCAAAACACACATACACATGAGAAGACACTAATGAGTTTAAATCAGGTGGAAAAAGGACTGCTAGCACCATCACCACAGTGATTGTTAACATATATGGTTACTTTCAAAAATTGATAAAATATGACAATATTGTATGGTAAAAACAAATATAACTTCTGACTTAAAAACTGGTAAAGAAAATAAATGAAAAATTTGGCAGCCATTTTTTGAAGGGAAGTAAAGATACAGGTAACAGAGTGGCTAATCACTTCTTATACAGAGTGTTTCAAAAATGATGGTCAATAATTTAAAGGTGAAAAGTACAAACTAAAATAAGCAAAAAAAGTCCCAGTGAACATCGGGCCACAAATGAACCATTTTCGAGATAATGCACATTTTCTGTTAAGATTCGCCACTGACTATGGGAGCACTAGTTTAGCAAAAAGCTGTGAATCCTTTGCTAAGGGTGATTTTATTAAACATAAAATAATACATTTTTAATTTCTGGTTTCAAGGATTTTGCAGATGTTACATGTTACAGGATGTTCTTTCTAACACCCTTTCCTCAACATCAGGTGTTATGCTTCTGGGCCTACCCTCGTACTCCATGTGTGAAGTGCCCATGTTCTCTAAGGCATTGACGTACCCTGATGAATGTGCGCCTGTTGGGCTGCCTTCGGCGGGGAAATGCTTCTTGGTACAAACGTGCAGCCTCGAGCGTACTGCCATTGGCTTTACCATACATGAAGTGCATGTCCGCATACTCTTTGTTGCCATAACCTCTTTCCACGTTGACTATCCTTTGACAAGTTCTAGTATGCTCGCTACGTCTCAGAGGACTGAGAGAGGAAATGGAGAGAATGAGTATAACCTAACGTAAACAAACAAGACAACGGTGGATCCCAACTCTGTACAGTTCACCTTGTCAGTGGTGGATCCCCCTTTTTTTGCATATTGTAGCCTGTACAGTTCACCTTTAAATTATTGACCATCACTTTTGAAACACCCAGTATAATGAGTTGTGAAATATGGAAGTGGTATATATGGAAATATTAAGACTAGGGATGGCAATATAATGTCATACTATTAAGAGGTTATTAAGATATAAGGGTTGCAAATCTCCCATAGGTTAACATAGAGGAAGGCATTATTATCAAAATTGAAGAGAAGGACATCATAGTTGTAATACAAGATGTATCTGAAAAGTTTTAGGAATTATTTTTTTTTTAAATTGATACTAGCACCATATGCTGGCTATTGTTGAAACTATTCACTATCAAGCCTGAACTGGCTCTGTGCCAAGTTTAATCCATGTGCACAAAGGTGTTCTACTGGAAAGTCATATTTAAGTTGGCATCACTTCATCACAGATTCAAGGACCAAGCAAAAAGTGGCAATAATATTTTGTTTTAGAGCTGGAAAAATAGAAACTGAAACAGTTGCGATGGCGAGTGCAGCTTATGGACATGAAGCACTACTATGATCCAACATTTTTCACTGGTATAGGTGGTTCCATGAAGGGAAGGAACATGTCCATAATATGTGTTTAGTGGTTGATCATCCCAGTCTTGTACAGACTTGACCATTGAAAAGGTTCAACAGCTGTTAACAGAAGATCACCACCTGTCCCTCTGAATGATAGCAGACCAGCTTCACATCAGCAATGATACCATGCATCCAACTGGTGTTGAAGATTTGAAAAAAAAAAAAAAAGGGAAGTGTGCTTGCACTTCAAACCATGTGCATTGACAGTTGAACTGAAGGAGAAACGAGAATTGAGATGGCAGACAGTGATCCAGACTTTTTAAAAAATCATATCCGGTGATAAATCCCGGTGCTTTGTGTATGAACCTAAAACAAAAAGACAATCAGCTGCAAGGTTTGGAGAAAGTTTTCTGAGGAAAACGTCTCGAACCAAAACAACGTAGGTGATTTTTTTTTTTTATTAGCAAGGAGCTGTGCACAAAGAATTTGAACCAGAAGGACTGACAGCCAATGCTGAATTTTACAGAGGAGTGATGGGTACACTGTTGAAAATAGGTCGGCGTCTTAGGACAGACATGGCTGAGTCAGGTGAGTGGTTCTTGCTTCATAACAAAGCACCTTTGCACAATATGATCATCGTCAAGCAGTTTCTCGCACAGAAGGGCATTACAGAGAGAGGAAGAAAAGGAGGTAAGCAAGCCTTTAGCCATAATTATAAAAGTATCATTGGATTCAGGAGAGGTTCCTATGGACTGGAGATGTGCAAATGTATCCCCAAATTCATAAAGGGGGATCAAAAGATAATGAGTGATTATAGATCTGTTAGCATAACGTCTGTTCTAGGGAAACTAATTGAGTCACTGGTTAAAGAAGTAATGCAGGACCATCTGGACAGGAATGCCATTATGCTGCAGTCACAGCATGGATTTGTTAAGGGGCAGTCTTGTCTAACCAATCTGATAGGTTACTGTGATACAGTGACCAAGGAACTGGATGCAAAAAATAATTTTGATATCATATACAGGACACTCTCGATTTACCGGAATCAGATTAACTGACACACTTCAAGACTCCAAATAAAAAAAACAACCAGAAATCATAAAATTCAAGTAACTAGAATAGGTATAAACAAAGGGAAGTTGTAAATAAGCGACAAGAAGTGGCATTATAAGTCATCATTGGGAGATTAATGTACCTATTATCTTACAACCCTTGCTGTCTTCAAGTGAACCCACCGCTCAAAAAAAAAAAAAAAAAAGGATAAATGTTTAGTTTGTTTTAGTGTGTCACATCAATTGTGTTCCATCGCACTGCAAAAATACAAATTTTGTTTCATTATTTATATCAGGAATGTAGAAATTTTTTTTATAGTAAATATTTTTTTTGTTTACAAATCGCAAAAACGATGGGTAAACGCAAAAGAGTTGTGCTTTCAATTAAGAAGAAACTTGATATTGTTCAAAAGTTTGAAAACGGTGCATCCATTAAATCTAATGGACCATTACAATGTTGGTGACACCAAACCATACGTGACATCGTAAAAAATACAGGGAAGCTATTAGATTTAAAATCAAAATCGTAAAAATAAAAGGAAGCACTGTATTGGACACGTGAGTAGTGCATAGCAAGTTTTTTTATATATTGATCATATTTTTATCATAGGTTGCTGAACATTTTTCGATACAGTAAGTCCCCAACTTACATAAATTTTTTTTCACTCAATTTTTTTTTTTTTAGGATTGTAAAATTTAAAACAGTAAAAAAAAAAAAAAAGCAATCAATAATGAAGATCATGGCACACACAAATTGCACATGTGAGATACGGAGTAACAAGCTTAAAAATAGGAATAAAGTGAAGATTCTTAAAATTTATGTTTTTTTTTATATGACTGAAGATTTCAGTGAAGGAGACACACATTTCACCATAATAACGTAAAAACCCAGAGAATTCCAGCTATCGGTATTAGTGCAAATGCAATAAGATCGAGTTTACTACCAATTTATAATGAATTGCACTAACAGAAAAGCCGAATAAACCAGAAACTGCATATTGTCTTTATTGTTTTATGGTAGTGACCTCCAGAAATGTGCTTTAATAAAATGGGAGCTCGTGATAATAATGAGTTCTTTTCAGAAAATTTAATTTTGAACGTTATCACGGTGCCAACTAAGAGAATAAGTGCCAGCGGTACTAGTAAATCTACCAAGAAAAGGAAAGTGATCAAGTTGGATCAGAAAAGGAAAGCGATCAAGTTGGATCAGAAAATTAAAATAATAAAGATGTATGAAAATGGTCAAACATTAACAAGTATCGTGCAGAATTCAGATTTTTCAGTGTCAACGGTGAACACAATAATAAAGGACAAAGCCAGAATATAAGAAGCAGTGAAGGGATCGACACCAATGAAGTCAACTATAATAACCAAGGCTATGAAATACATACAGTATCAGTTTTTAAAATACAATGACATGCATGTTTTCTTTTGTTATGCGCCACTCCGCTACTTCACCGCTGTCCCCAGATAAAGTTTTTAATTGAACTAATTAAAAATATATAACTATTTTTCTACATATATATAACTAATATATAAAAAATAATAATTAATTAATTGAAACTATATAACTATTTTTCTTCATTCTTCTGAGGATATTATGTGGTTTTGTAATTTTGGCATATCAGAGATATAGCAGCAATATTTTATTAGTCATTCCTGAGTTACTTAAAAATCGGCTTACAAAGAAGTCATGGAAAGTATCTCTTTACCCAAGATTTTTCTTTTACTATCTATCCCAAAAAATCGAGAGTCTACTGTACATGTACTTGGACTTCAGGAATGCTTTTTTTTTTTTTTTTTTAATGAAAACCCCAAATACAAGAGGTATTAGAACCTGTAGTACTTAGTACTGTGCTTGGGTTGGAGGTTGAGAAGACTAAAGAAGATATTTGTTGACATTAGACTTGAACTTCTGTACACTGTATTTTTCAGGAAATATATATGAAGGAAGGTTGTTCCAGAAAACAACAGCTGAATGAATAAACTAGTTGGTTCCAGAAAACGGCAGTTGAATGAAAAGTTGGTTGTGTGAGTTTGAAGTTGGACAGTAAATGGATGTTGGCTGGTGGCAGCACGTGTTTGGACTGTTTTGAAAGAGAGAGAGCGGGAATTATAAAAGCCAATTGAGAAGAACAGTGTCCATGGAAGTATCAGTAGAAAAGGCATGCAGCAGAAACAGTACCTCTATGAGACAGTGAGTGGAGAGACTCTGTTAGAGAGGAGTCATTAATTAATCTAACTGCCCTCTTCTGAATGGAATCTAGAAGCCTGAGAGAGGTTTTGGGGCACCACTCCAGATGTGGGAACAAAATTCCATGGTAGGGCAGATTTGCGATTTGTATCGAGTGAACAGCTGTTTGGAAGAAAAGTAACGCCAAGAGCGAAAGAGAAAACCAAGTTTTCTAGATGCAGAGGAAGCAATATTTGTAATGTGCTTGTGCCAAGAGAGATTAGAAGCCAGGGTAATCCCCAAAAGACATATATATCATTTTGCTTAGAAATTGGTAAAGATAAAAGATAAAGAAGAAAACGGAAAAGAAGAAACGAAATCTCGCAGGTCATCCCATTTTGCATTCTTGTAATGCCAAACAACACGAGGTTGGGAATAGTCAATAGATAAAAGCTCCACTGGAGAAGAGATAATCACCAAGTTGTGATCTGAGGTACCTAAAGGACCACTCACTTTGACGTGTACTTAGAAGGGTTGTTCGTGAGAAAAAGATCAAGCGTATTGGCTGTATGGTTAGGATTGTCCGGTATTCTTGTAGGTAAATGAACAATCTGTGCAAGGTCATTAGTAATTGCAAAAGCCTCAGCATCTCGACCAGCTGGGTCAGTGTGACTAGAGAACGAGGCCAGCTGGAGTTGTGAACATTAAAATCACCAAAGAAAATTACCTCACTGTTAGGAAAGTTGGACTGGAGAAAGTCAAGTTGCAAAGAGAGGAAGTCAAAGGGCTCCAAGTGATTAGTGGAGTTGGAAGAACGGTAGAGACAACAGATGAATTTGACACAATGAGGTAGAGAGAGATTTTAAGCCAAAGAGGATTGAAAAGAGGAGATTCCAAATTACCAAGTCTCTGACAGGGAATATCGGAACAGACATATGCACAAGTACCACCTTTGAGGCGAAAGGAATCATACAGTAAATAATTTGGGCAACTGAGATGAGCAGTAGTTGAATCAACCAATAACTGAGATTCTGTCAGAAAAAGTACATGGGGTTTGGCAGACTGCAAGTGGAAATGGACATCGCTGAGATTAGAATTGAGACCACGTATATTTGTGAAATGAATTAGGAAGTGCTTGGGAGGTTTAGATTGTTTCGCAGATAAGCTTACTCTATTAGTTTGACAATTCATGGTGTATTCAATAGTAAGAAAAAGTGGGGGGGGGGACATGCTGTATGAAGTAATGAAATTTTTGGATATGGCCTACACATGGTAAGAATATACCCAGATCCTTGACATAACATGGCCTCGACAATGTTCCCCCCCCCCCCGCACATGCACACTACTCGGACTCACTCCAGTCACTATCTGGCAGAGTAGAGGTAGCAAGATTATACACTAGCTGATCCGGAAGCCTCCTAAAGAGTTACCAATAGGTTTGGTCCGGTGTACTAACTAGTGGCCGGCCTGCGAACACTGTTTGATACTGTTGTACATAAAAGACTGCTGTACAAACTGGAGCAATGTGGCATTAAGGGAAAGTTACTGCTAAGATAAAGGGATGGTTAAGTGGAAGAAGACAGAGAATGGTTATCGATGGGCATTGCTCTTCACAATGTGGCCTCAGCAGCCATTGTGTCATTAAATTGAATATCAACCAACAAACTGCTCTTCGTGGACTAGTGTTATTTGTAGAGACCCCCAGGGTTCAGTGCTGGGCCCCATTGTTGTTTTTAATATTTATTAATGATACTGATGACAGTGTATCAGGCTTAATGTCAAAGTTTGCAGATGATACAAAGGTTGGCTGGGTGGTGAGCTACTACAACAAGATCTAGGAAAATTGGATCTGGCTTGAGAAAGGGCAGTTGAAGTTTAACATTCACAAATGCAAGGTAGTGCATATGGGTAGCAGTAATCCCAGAGTAACATCATCTGTGTTATCAACGCATAAACACAGGGTTGCAGAAAATGAAAAATACCTTGGTGTAACTGTGTAGTCAGATATGAAATTCTCTCAGCAGTGGAGACATGCTGCCAAGAAAACTCATGGGGTTTTGTCAAGGATATACAGATACTTTGTTAGCAGGGATAAGGAGGTGATTATGTGGCTTAACACTGGTTAAGCCACATATCGAATATTTGTATACAGGTCTGGAGGCCTTACATTAGGAAGGATGTAGAGCTGCTGGAACAAGTACAGAGAAGGGTAACAGGATTGGTGAGGGGGGAAAATGGGCTGGTTGTTCTTTACCAAAAAGTAAGCTGAATGTGAATGACATTCTTCCTCTTGCTGAGACTACACACAAGTGGGCATAAATTTAAGTTGAAGAAGGATGGTTGCAGCAGCTCTACATCCTTCCTAAAATGAAGCCTCCAGACCTGTATGCAGTACTCAAGATGTGGCCTGACGATTGCCTTATACAATGGGATAATCACCTCCTAGCAAAATTTCTGTATATCATTGACAAGATCCCATGTGAGGCTCTGGGAGCCTGCCGGCACTATTCAGAAAACTGCATATCTGACTGCACAATTACCAGGTCTTTTCTCCACTTCTCTGAGTAGAGTATTGCACAGTTATTATTATTATTTATTCAAGTAAAGGAAAAGGAGAGGTTACATTTACCCCTAGACAACAAACAATTGCTAGGAGGGTAAACATAATAATAACAGATTAACAATATATACATTAATATAAAGGATACAGATCAAATTATTACAGCAGGCTACGACAATGCTCAGGATAAATGTTCAAAATAAATTTAGTATCCCTCAAAGCACGATGTGGGAGAGCAGGCAAGTTGTAGAAGGCTGTCAGGAACAGAAGGGGAGTGCAGTTTGTCCTCAAACACAGAAGCCTACAGAGAGCAGAAGTATCTAGGTATCCGCAAAGACTTTGGATCTGTAGGCCTTGTCCATGCAAATTGCCTCGAGGTTAATATTTAGGTCGTTCAGGAGACCAATTGTGTTTGCTGGAAACATATGCCTGAGCAAGCTGATTTGGTTGACAGTAGGTCAGATCTTAGATTTTTGGTGATTAGTTGCTCGTCTGTTATCTTTAGGTAGAATGATGAGCCTATTGATGATGGGAGCATCTAGTCTACCCGAAATAAGCTTGGAGAGGGTCATTATATTGCGAATAGTGATTATTGGTATGTTACTCTGGGTTTACTGCTACCCAGTGCTTTTTTTGGGATGGTACGCAACGGTATGGTGTCCTGGCACCTTTATTAAGAGTGATGTGTGACATTTGGATGCAATGCACTTCGAAATTTGTAATATTCCGTAAATTTTTTTCACATGTTTACCTACTATTCAAATAAGCTTAAAATGATTTAATTAAATTTGCATTTTTTACTGTCAATTGTTAAAATTTTTTCTATATAAAACTGTATAACCACTTTTTTTATAATTCTAAATTACTCAGTTGGATCTCTAATTATTTTGAATTCACCTTGGAAGTTAATTTAAAATAGTTTCCGTTGAGCGAAGAAAATTTTCATATAGCGAACGGATTAGGAGAGAATTAACTCGGTACACCCTGTTCACTTTTCTGGCCTTCAGGCAATTAGTGCTGCTGCACGAATTAAGAGAGCTAAAGGGATTAGCATTCTGCAACTTAGTGGTACCTGGTAAAACCTATCCGACCACCTGTCCCACACGGAGAAGTCGCATTGGTCAAGAGTGAGCAGATCAAGGTGTATTCCAAGTGGGATCTGGTCCACCTTCTACTGCAGTGGTGTCCAACCTTTTCCTGTACAGGGGCCATATTCAAAAAAATTCAAAGTTAGATTTCTTTGGTGTGTTACATTTTCGATATCTTGTTGTGAGTAAAATTGAAAATATTCAAAAATTATTAAGTACAATATACAATTACATTTACTGAACAAAACATTTAATTAAAAAATGTTTTTGTAATTAACAAAATTTAAAATGCTGTTAGTTCACTTTCCTCACGGGCCGTAGGTTTCTGTGAATCCACTGTAAGCGCCCCGTTCGAGAATTAGAAAAGTGATTTTCTTTACAGCGACAAATAATCATCCGTTGTTTCGCGGAAGTGCGTTATCCACATTTTTTCCGTAAATTTCTGTAAATTTTCCCTATCTGTTTACATGGTCACAGCACCTAAATATCCGAATGCACCGATATTTTGGACAGTTTCAAAAAAAAAAAAAAAGAAAAGAAAAAATTCAAATTTAAGAACTAGTGACAATACTAATGACGAGAGGAGGGCAACGGAGGTATTAATACTTCTAAATATGAATTGTTGGCATTTGGTGAAACAATGTTAAAGTTAGAAAATTGTCAATTACAGTTAAATGCAATTCGTGGATACCTAATTAGTAAGAAGGTTTCGGAAGAATTGAAGCATTTGATGAACGCTCTGAGTACGATACCAATTTCACCGAGTCAATGTGAGCGAGGATTTTCACAAATGAATCTGATCGCCAGCACTTTGTTGATGACAAAAACAGTTTCTTCACTACTGACCACTGACCCGCTTCGATCCAGCACAATATGTCGATTCATGGCTACTTCAGAAACATCATTCAGCAACCGACACACAAAGAGGAGGAAAAGAAGTCGGCATAGCGTGTCGGATGAGAACTTAATGAAAATATGAATATTCTACAAAAACTTAAATTTATTTTTAATTCTTTTACTCACAGTTTACTTATTTTTTTATATACCTGAATAATAAATTTATGCTTAATAAACTGTGTTAATATACTTAATTTGTTGTTCTTATTCTAAAAACATTACTACTAAAGTAACAATATCAGGGGGAAAAAATTTAGAGTAATTTTCATATCCTTTTAATTTTCAATTTTTCCTGATAGCAAAGAATGAGTACTGGCACCTATTTTTTTTACAAAAAAAGCACTGCTGCTACCCATATGCATTTGTCATTGTTATTATTTTAATTTGTAAAATACTTTGCATTTGTCAATGTTAAACTTCACTTGCCACCTCTCAGTCTATCTGCCGAACATTTCTAGATACTGTTGCAGTGGCGTACTGTCATTACTATTATTAAAAACTCTGATAACCTTCATATCGTCTGTAAACTTGGACATTAAGCCTGATATACCTTCATCAATATCATTGATAAATATAGAAAACAGAAATGGACCCAACACCGAACCCCGAGGGATTTCACTAATAATATTAGTCCACACAGAGCAGAGTCCATTGATTACCACTCTCTGTCTTCTCCCACCCAACCATACCTTTATCCATAGCAGCAACCTATTCCTAATGTACCCAGTTTGTATAGTATTCTTCCATATACAACAGTATCAAAGCTTTTGTGAAAAACAAGTATATGATATCAAAAATATTTTTTGTTAACAGTTCCTTTGTGACCACATCATAGTACCCCATCAAATTGGTCAGACAAGCCTTCTCCTTGACAAACCCATGGTTACTACTGCAGTCTTGCAGAGAGGATCCTGCAATGCTTCTTTAACCAGTGGCCCCATTATTTTCCCTAGAACAGAAATTAAACTAACAGGTCTGTAATTACTTGTATCACCCTTTGATCCCCCTTTGTGAACTGCTGATACATTTGCACATCTCCAGTCCGTGGGACCAACTCTGAGTCCATGGATGCTCTCGTAATTATTGTTGGGATTTCAGAGATGTGGTGTCACACAGATATAAGGAATGCAGAACTGGAATTTAGGGAGTACAATGTCTACAGAAAGGATAGACAGGATAGGAAGGGGGGAGGGGTTATGCTATTAGTTAAGAAACACATAAAATCCAAGGAAGTGAAGCCAGTTGACATCCCTGGACAGTGCAGTGTCGAGTCCGTTTGGTGTGACATAAGCATTGGGAGATCAAAATTGAGAGTAGGAGTGTGCTATAGGCCTAATGACTCCGATGAGTATAATAAGAAACTGTACAGAGAAATAGAGTGGGCCAGTAAATCAGAGAGTCTTATAATGGGGGATTTTAATTTCCCAGATATTGACTGGAATTTGGGGGCTGGTCACTCACACACTAGCAAGGCTTTTGTGGATTTATTGGATGATTGTTTTCTACATCAGCATGTTCAGGAGGCAACTAGAGGGACTAATACTCTTGATTTGATTATCAGTAGTGATGCTTCATGCATTAAGAATCTGCAGATAAATGAACCACTAGGTGGCAGTGATCACAGTGTTCTGAAGTGGGAGTTACTCAAAGAGGTAACTACCATTAGGGGTAAAGGGAAGGGGTATTGCTTTCGTAAAGGCGACTACGATGGACTGAGACAGTATTTAAATTCTATACAGTGGGATCAACTGATGATGTTACCAACAGCAAATTCAAAATGGGAAGCATTCAAAGAACTTATCTTGCAAGCTACTAGGCTTTACATACCAACTAAGAAATATTGTTCAAGGTTTAGGCCTAAATGGATGTCAGATGAACTAATGAGGCATATGGCAGAGAAGAAAAATGCATGGGATACATACAAATTAACACATGACACAGAAGCCTATGACAGATACAAGTTGATCTGAAACCAAGTTACAAAGGAGGTTAGGCAGGCGAAGGCAGATTACGAGAGATCCTTGGCAAGGCATGCGAAGAAAAACAGCAAAGAGTTCTTTACTAATGTAAACTCTAGAAGGAATGGGATGAATCAGATTGGTCCACTTGATATCGATGGGTCAACTGTTGATGACCCGCTCAGGTAGCTAACAAACTAAATGAATATTTTGCATCGACATTCACACACGAGGAGTTATTCAGCGAGGGGAATGCCAAAGGTGTATTCAACTCTAGCAGTAAGCTAGAGAATCTTGTAATAACTGAGAGTAAAGTGGAGGAGAAATTGTTGAAGATAAACACAAGAAAGGCACCTGGGGTGGATGGGATCTATCCAGTTATATTAAAGGAGGTAGCAAAGGAAGTAAGCAAACCCTTAGCCATAATTATGAGAGCTTCCTTGGACTCAGGGGAGGTACCCATGGACTGGAGATGTGCAAATGTGACCCCAATTCACAAGGGAGGATCAAAGGCTGACACAAGTAATTATAGACCTGTGAGCTTAACTTCTGTTCCAGGAAAATTAATGGAGGCACTGGTTAAAGAAGCACTGCAGGATCATCTAGACAAGACTTCAGTTATAGCTCGGACACAGCATGGTTTTGTTAAGGGGAAGTCTTGCCTGACCAATTTGATTGGATACTATGATGCAGTTACAAAAGAACTGGATGCAGGGAATAACTTTGATGTTATATACTTGGATCTTAGAAAGGCTTTTGATACTGTTGCACATGGAAGACTGCTGCACAAATTGGAGCAGTGTGGCATTGGAGGCAAATTGCTGCTATGGATAAAGGGGTGGTTGAGGAGGAGAAGACAGAGAGTGGTAATCAATTGACACTGCTCATTGTGGACTAATGTTAATAGTGGGGTCCCTCAGGATTCAGTATTGGGTCCTTTATTGTTCTCTGTATTTATAAATGATATTGATGATGGTATATCAAGCTTAATGTCCAAGTTTGCAGACGATACGAAGGTTGGCAGGGTTGTCAAGGACACTACTGACACTATGCTGCTGCAACAGGATCTGGAAAGGTTGAGCAGATGGGCTGAGAGGTGGCAAATAAAGTTTAACATTGACAAATGTAAAGTACTACATATGGGAAACAGCAACCCCAGAGCAACGTATCAACTCTGTGGTACTACACTGACAGTGGTAGAGAATGAAAGGGACTTGGGGGTGGTTGTGCAGGCAGATATGAAGTTCTCTGAGCAGTGCAGATGGGCTGCAAGAGTAGCTCATGGTGTATTGTCAATGATATATAGGAATTTTTCTAGCAGGGATAAGGAGGTGATTATTCCCTTGTATAAGGCAATGGTCAGGCCACACCTAGAGTACTGTATACAGGCCTGGAGGCCTCATTTCAAGAAGGATGTAGAGCTGCTGGAACGAGTACAGAGAAGAGCAACAAGATTAGTGAATGGAACAAAATGGTGCTCTGACGAAGAAAGGCTTAAGTTTTGCGAATTACAGTGTCTGGAGACTAGGCACCAGCGAGGTGATCTGATAGAGGTGTACAAAGCCTTGAATGGTTTGAGCATGCTCAATGCTGATGGGATTCTTCCTCTTGCTCAGAATAATCACCTGAGAGGGCATAAGTTCAAATTGAGGAAAGACAGATGTAGGATAGATGTGCGGAAATTTGCCTTTAGCCAGCGGGTGGTTGGTAGGTGGAACAGACTTCCATCCCTTGTCGTGGAAGTTGATAGCTTAAATAAGTTTAAGGCTCAGCTGGACAGGTATTTCGAACCAACAGAGGGGTGAAGTGGAAGTGGTTATTTTTTATTTATTTATTTTACTTTATTTTTTTTTTTTTGGCTGATGCTGCATAAGCTTGCTTTCTTGCATCAAATGCCTCTACTAATGCTAATGCTAATTAGGGCTAAGGGTTTGCTTATTTTCTTTGCCATCTGTTTTAAATGTAACTTGATAAATCCCATCCACCCAGTGTTCCTTTCTTATGTTTAACTTCAACAATTTTAATTTCTCCTCCACTTTGCTCTGTTATTACAAAATCATTTAACTCCCTGTTAGAGTTTGATAAGCTTCTGGCCTTCACTTCCCTATTTAATAACTCGTTCAGTTTGTCAGCTATCTGAGCTGGATCATCAACAGTGAAACCATCGATATCAAGTGGACCAATCTGATTTATCCCCTTCCTTTTCTCGTAATCTGCCTTTGTGACTTGGTTACAGATTGGCCAAGTCAGAAAGGAGGTTATGGAAACAAAAGACACCATATATTGAAAATAATATTAAAATGTATATTGTTCTGTGCTGAAAATAATTTGGCATTTCGTGGACATGCTAGTAATATCAATACCCAGTGGTGTAGCTAGGTTTTTGGCACCCTTTACCACTAAATTACAGATGGTAATCTCTTTAGCTCTTAATTCATGCTTAGCAACAGATTGCCTAAATTGCTCAGAAGCCCACTGTTTGAACAATTAAGTCTCTCCTAATCCATTCGTTATACGGAAAATTTTCTTTGTTCTGCAGAAACTATTTTAAATGTAATTATCAAGGGGAATTCAAAAACATTTGGTAAATAGAAAAATTCCTAGAAAGAAGTTCGTAAACAGACGTCCGACTGTACTTATTATTATTTATTAAGATTTTACCAATTATCAAAAAAAGGCTTAGAGCCATGAATTTGCCAAGGGCGCCAAAAACCTAGCTATGTTGGCACTACACTCTGACAGCAGATGTTCTCCAGGCATTCTTCATACATGTCCATCTGATCACAATCTGTGGACCAGTTATCACACTTGTTGCACCATGCAAGGCAAGGTTGATAATGTTTGATGATTATGGTTGATCATGTTTGGCTTATGCACTGCTGCTCTCCCATAAAAGTCGAGGCTGTGGAGCTCCATATGCAGCACATTCATACAGACCTCAACTCCTATCGATACCTTAAACTCCTGATTGATGTTTTACAGGGATATCGGACAAGATTGTCATACTATCCTTCCAAGCATCCTCTGGTCGCATGGAGTAAGCATTCACAGTTTTCTTGTGTGTTACTGGATGGTGATGGTACCATCACGCTTCCACTTAACAGTCAAATCAGCAATATGACACTTGATAATAACAACCCCCTCAAAATCAGTCATTTCAGCTCTACATGCCACGACAAAAACAAATAACTTGTGTGCCTCATATGCCATCTTTACATACAAGTCTCAGTAGCTTGTTTAAGTAGGAAGATACAATGGATTATGAAAACAGGATATCAAGATACTTTTTGGAGTATAGTGTACATGCTGGAAATATATGTTCTGCAGGTTATGCAAATGACGAAAATCATGAATATTAAATCAGAATATTACAAGTTTATGCCACATTCATGCATAACTTAGTTTATCTTTCTCACTGTAATATAATTCTTTCTATAAAAACTTTCTCAATCGAACAATTTAATAATTATATGATCAAAATGAATAATAGAAATTTAATATTTCTACATGAAAAAAAAAATACTCAATGACTGCTGATATTGTGCAAAAAGTAAAATAAAAACTTACTCACAAGAGATTAAGGTGGATAAAGATGCATCTAATTTGTCAATGGGTGGATATTGGCCAACAAGTTTTATTACAGTTGCTTCTGCAGCCTTTTCTCCATGTGCAGCTTCCTATTAATGAAAAACATATTAAAAGCAAGTTTTTCTTGTTTTCTTAGAAAAAACAATGAAAAGAATTAGCTTTGAAATTATAAAACAGCCAATGATAATTTCAACATTTTGAACAAAAGTCATGCAATTTTTTTTTAGTGCTTTAAATCCTTCGGAGTAAGTAATAGTCCCAGGTGGTAGATGATTCAAAGGTTGGCAGGGTTGTCAAGGACACTACTGACACTATGCTGCTGCAAGAGGATCTGGAAAGGTTGAGCAGATGGGCTTAGAGGTAGAAAACGAAGTTTAACATTGACAAATGTAAAGTACTACATATGGGAAACAGCAACCCCAGAGCAACATATCAACTCTGTGGTACTACACTGACAGTGGTAGAGAATGAAAAGGACTTGGAGGTAATTGTGCAGGTAGAAATGAAGTTCTCTGAGCAGTGCAGACGGGCGGCAAGAGTAGCTCATAGTGTCTTGTCAATGATATACAGGAATTTTTCTAGCAGAGATAAAGAGGTAATTATTCCCTTGTATAAGGCAATGGTCAAGCCACACCTTGAGTTCTGTATACAGGTCTGGAGGACTCATTTCAAGAAGGACGTAGAGCTGCTGGAACGAGTACAGAGAAGGGCAACAAGATTAGTGAATGGAACAAAGCGGTACTCTTACGAAGAAAGACTTAAGTTTTGCAAATTACAGTATCTGGAGACTAGGCACCAGCGAAGTGATCTGATAGAGGTGTATAAAGCCTTGAATGGTTTGAGCATGCTCAATGCTGATGGGATTCTTCCTCTTGCTGAGAATAATCACCTGAGAGGGCATAAATTCAAATTGAGGAAAGACAGATGTAGGATAAACGTGCGGAAATTTGCCTTTAGCCAGGGGGTAGTTGGTTGGTGGAACAGACTTCCATCCCTTGTCATGGAAGTTGATAGCCTAAATAAATTTAAGGCTCAGCTGGACAGGTATTTCGATCGAACGAATGGAGGGGTGAAGTGGGAGTGGGGTTTTTTTTTTTTTTTTTTTTGGCTGATCCTGCATAAGCTTGCTTTCTTGCATCATATGCCTGTACTAATGCTAATGCTAATGCTAAAAACCTCTCTCAGGCTTCTAGCTTCCATTCAAAAGGGTCAGTTAGGTTGTTTAATAACTCATCTCTGACAGAGTCTCTCCACTCTCTGTCTCATAGATGTTCTGTTTCTGCTGCATGCCTATTCTATGAATTCTTCCATGGGTACTATTCTTCTGAATTAGCTTCTATAATTCCCATTCTCTCTTTTAAAGCAGTCTGAACATATGGATAATTTGGGCAGATTGGCTAAGAAGTGGCAACTGAAGTTTAACCTTGACAAATGCAAAGTACTGCATATGGGTAGAAGTAACCACAGAGAAACGTACCAACTGTGTGGTACTACACTTAAGGTGGTAGAAAATGAAAAAGACCTGGGAGTAATTGTGCAGTCAGATATGAAGTTTTCTGAGCAATGTAGACAGGCTGCCAGGGCAGGTCATGGGGTTTTGTCAATGATATATAGGAATTTTGCTAGCAGGGAAAAGGAGGTGATTATCTCTCTGTATAAGGCAATGGTCAGGCCTTGAGTACTGCATACAGGTCTTGAGTACTGCATACAGGTCTGGAGGCCTTATTTTAGGAAGGATGTAGATTTACTTGAGCGTGTACAGAGACGAGCAACAAGATTGGTGAGGGGAATGAAGGGATCCTCTTACCAAGAGAGGCTTAAGTTCTGCAAATTGCAGTGTCTGGAGACTAGGCACCTGCGCAGTGATCTGATTGAAGTGTATGAGGCCTTGAATGGGTTGAGCACACTGAATTCTGAAGGGATTCTTCCACTTGTTCACATTACGAACCTAAGGGGGCATAAATTCAAATTAAGGAAAAACAGATGTAGAATAGATGTTCGGAAATTTGCCTTTAGCCAGCGGGTGGTTAATTGCTGGAACAAACTTCCATCTGTCGTTGTGGAAGTTGATAGGTTGAATAAATTTAAGGAGGAACTGGACAGGCATTTGGAGGGAATGGTGTGATTTTTTTTTTTTTTTTTTTTGGCTGATGCTGCATAAGCTCATACACTTGCTTTCTTGCATCACATGCCACTACTACTACACACAGAAGCAACTTTTCTTCTTCTATTTCATTTATTCATTCTACTTCTGTTTTCTGAAACAACTTTCCTTCATACGTATTTCCTGCAAATTACAACCTTCAGATGTTCAAGTCTAATGTCAACAAATATCTTCTTCCATGCACGGTACTAAGTACTATAAATTCTAATACCTCTGGTCTTTGGGGTTTTCATAAAAAAAACAGTCAAGAGAGGAATAATATAACCTGTATAAATGTGGTCATTTGAGAAGCTGCTATATGAGAGATAAATGTATTCAGAGTGAAAGTCACCACTTCCATTTTTCTGAATTTATCTTGAAACTTGACTTTATCCAGTCTAACGTTCCTAACAGTGAGGTAATTTTCCTTGGCATGAAATATTGTTGTATCATTTATGCAAACTATCTACACAATTTTCTATTCACCTTCTACCTCTTCTAACCTAATGTGGCTATAACTTCTGGTCTTCTACAATATGTGAAAAAGTCTAGCTTCAATCCCATTTGAATGGGATAACTTTTATGTACTTTAAATAGTTCAAATGAGTTTATTAGTTCATACCATGGCTGAGTCACAGGATCTTGGGAAGGGTTGCATAGTTCTTTCTAACAGAAACTTCAGTTTTTCTTCCCAAAAACCAAGCAGAGAACACACAATTATATGTGCAATATGATGATATCTCATGTTAGATGTCTGAGTTCACAGTCTAAATAACCCAACCCATCTCATATCATCTCCCTTTATAAAAAAAAATTAAACCTATTTCTAATGAATGTGCAATTACACTGAAAAACAAATTTTGGTCATATCTAGCATGAAAGTAAGTTTACTTTATAGATTTTGGGTTGCTAACACAGAAATAGTGCTTAAAATGAAAGATTGGCTCTTGTTTTCGAAAAAAGTAGTTTTTTTATATATAAATATATAAAACACCATATATACATAAGATATTTTTTATTTATATGGCAGTAAGATGCAGCTACGGACATAAAAATACTTGTACGGTGTGCAGTACTGAAGCGTTTCCTTGAAAGAATACCCTCTCTTGTTTCTCACACTAATCTCGTTGCTCTTCTCTACATATATACACACACACGTGTATATATACACATACATATATATACACATACATACATACATACATAT